>NC_134702.1:256659790-256807290 GCF_043290135.1 Rhipicephalus microplus
ACAACATGACTACGTGCTACGCTCATGAGGCGCTCCTGGCCATTTCGCTAGCTTCACATGTACCAAACTCGGTGTTACGCGACGCGAACGGACGGCATAGGTAAATAACACATCCAAACGTGATAATAACGACATGCGTTTCATGTAACAACATGAATACATGCCACACTAATGATACAGTCGCGGCCTTTTTGCTAGCTTCACATATGCTGAATTTGGTGTTATGTGACTCCGATGGATGACGAAGGTATGTGACTGATGGAAACACGATAATCATGAGATATGTGTCATGTGAGAACATGACTACATGCCACAGTCAAGTGCCAATACATTTCGACGTGACGTGTTGCGCGTGTTCGCCGGTGTTCATTTCGTCATGTCACGCCGGCGTTGCCACGCCAGGAGCCGGTCCGGCCATAAACTCGCAGGCGCACGTCGCGCTGCGTTGCTTTGATGCATGCGCGTTTCAGCGCGCCCGGCGTCCCTCCGTCACGAAAAAAGGGAGGCGCAGTGCTGTCTGGGTAACGCATGGGCACGAAATGTCGAAATGCTGCATGTCGAATTTCGCGCCGTTTGCCGTTGGGCTGCGCCGACGGACGCTAGTCACACCTGGCATCAGACTATATAGAGTGCTCGCGTTTTGCTAACGACGCGTCGCTGTGCCCAGCGTGCACGTGCGTCAACGCTACATTAGAGTATAATGGGCCCTTCATGATGCGCTCGCGACCGTTTTTTTTTTGCTCCACATATACCAAATTTGGTGTTACGTGACGTTGATGGATGACGAAATATATGACTGGTGCAAACATGATCATCCTGACACGCTTGTTATGTAAGAACATGACAACATAGCACGATCATAGCGTGCTCGCGGCCGTTTCGCTAGCTACACATATACTAAATTTCACATATACTAAATTTCACTAAATTTCACAAGTTTCACTAACTTTCGCATATACTGTTCACGTCGCGTGAACAAATAACGAAGATAAATGACACATCCAAACATATGGCATCAGTTACCTCCACCTCGTAATGTTCTGCTGATATTATAGTGCAAAATTCATATTTCTCATTTGTGCTTCGCTTATTATCGATTACCACCGTACGGGGGATCTGCCAATTTTTTGAAACGATTCCTTCCTCACGCATTTTATGTAAATATACAATTGGGAATGGTCCGGCATCGCCATTCAAACCAAATTTTGTCATGGCATGCTGGGCTGCTGCGCTATGTTCGGGGTTCTGTTGCACTTTCTTAGCAGTGTAGAATACCACCTCACTGCCTATCAACTCCCAACTTCACCGGACTCGTAGCTCATCTTACCTTCTTTCCCTAACTGCTTGATAATACTTTTCCTGAAAAAAAAAATCATTCTGCACCGTTTCGAAGTTCTGACCTTGCGAGTTTAGGCCAATATCTGAACTCATTGTCTTCCACACTAGAAAGCTATCTGGTGAGGCTAGCATAGCTGTGCTTTTCGAAGAAATAGAGGGTGTTAAATGGGATGTAATAGTGCTCAGCGAGGTTAGGAGGACACGTGATGCTTATGCAGTGCTTAATAATTAGCATGCGTCCTATGCTGTCATAGATTAGCTGACAGAAAAGAACTACGGGTGGTGTTTCTCATACACAAGAATATCGCTGGCAACATAGAGGAATATTATAGCATTGGTGAGAGGGTGGCAAGTATCATATTAAGTTTAACGAAAGGGTCAAGATGGAGGTGGTACAGGCCTGCGCGCCTACATTGACTCATGATGATCATTTGGTGGAACGCTTCCATGAAGAGCGTATAAAGAAATAAAGACAGAGTGTACAATTCTGATGGGCGAATTTAATGCCAAAGTAGGCAAGAAAAAGGCCGGAGACCATGGCGTGGGGAAATATGGCATCGGCTCTAGAAATGATACAGGGGAGCTATTACTGGAGCTCACAGAACGTAATAATTTACGAATCTTGAATATCTTCTTCAGAAAACGCGCCAACAATGGGTGTACGTGGCAAAGTTCGAATAGCGATACTAAAAATAAAATACACTTCCTTCTGTGTGCACACCCAGGCATTGTACAGAATGTACCAGTAGTTGGCAAGATCAGATGCAGTGACCATAGAATGGTAAGAGCTCGTATTCACCTAGATTAAAAAAAACAAAGCCAAAATTGATACACAAGAAGCCAAATAATGAACTAGCAATGATAGGAAAAATACAGGAATTCAGAGTTTCGCTTCAGAATCAATTCGAGGCAATAAATGAGATAACCGTCGTTAGCGTTGACACAATGAACGATATTCTTACTGTAGTATCATCAAGAGGAGAAAAAAAAATCCTATTAAGAGACGACAAACGACGAAAGCTTCAAATGCAACCGATAAAATAGAGCTAGTGGAGCTTTTGAAGTTAATTAATAGTCGTAAAGTAGCCGACATCAGGAGGTATAGTATGAAAAAAAATTGAGCAGGCTGTGAAAAGCGGCAGAAGCCTAAAAGCTGCGAAGGCAGACTTGTGCAAGAGGAAAATTAGATGTATGCATTGAAGAACAAGGAAGGCAATGTAATAACCAATATTGATAGGATAGTCGAGGTTTCGGAGGTGTTCTACAGAGAGCTGTAGCGATGTCAAAAGAACCAGAATGATATTGGGAGAAACTATAAAAGTCCAAGAGAATTCGACATTCTACCAGTAGCGACAGGAGAAATAGGGAAAGCCCTAGAAGGAATACAAAGAGGCAAAGCCGCTGGTGAAGATAAGGTAACAATGAACCTCCTGAAAGACGTCAGAGAAATTGTGTTAGAAAACGTAGCCACCCTATATACAAAATGTCTCTTGACGGAACGGAAAGAGAGAAGGGTACCAGAGTCTCGGCAGAAGGCCAACAGCATCTTAATCCATAAGAAAGGAGACGTCAAGGATCTGAAAAATTACAGGCCGATCATCCTACCGTTCGTTCTCTACAAACTATTTACAAAACTAATAGCTAATAGAATAAAGGTGATAGTTGAGTTCAATCAACCAAAGGACCAAGCAAGATTTCGTACCAGCTACACCACATAGACCATATTCGTACTATCCTTGAGGCAATAGAGAAACGCGCTGAATACAACCAACCCCTATACATAGCTTTCGTACATTACGGGAAGGCGTTTGACTAAGTAATGCAGGCACTACGAAATCAGGGCATCGAAGAACCCTACATAAGCATACTGGATGAAATATAAGAGGATCCACATCCACCGTAGTTCTCCATAAACATAGTGACAGAATCCTAATAAAAAAGGGTGTAAGGCAGGGAGACACGATTTCTCTAGTGCTATTCTCAACGTGTTTACAAGAGTTATTTAGGACCCTAAACAGGGTAGAGTTAGAGATAAGACTGGAAAAAAATTGTGTTACAATTGCTGTGGAAAATGAAGTTAGAGAGGAGGCAAAAAAGAAGTGGACAGTACAAGTGCAATACTGTCCACTTCTCACTTTGCTAGGAATAGGAGTTAAGGAGAGTACCTTAATAACCTGCGATTCGCTGATGAATGTGAAATTGCCTTGATTAATAACTCAGGGGATGAATTACCGCTTATGATTACTGAGCTGGACACGAAATGCAAAAAAGTAGGTTTGAAAACTAATATGCACAAAGCTAAAGTATTGTGCAACAGTTTCGGCAGAAAACAGCACTTTGCAATAGGTGAAGAGACGCTGGAAGTTGCAAAGAAATATGCCTACTTAGGATAGGTGGTCACCACGCAACCGAACCATGAGAGGGAAATAACTAGGAGAATAAGAATGCGGTAGATCACATTTGGTAAGCATTCCTAAATCATGAATGGTAATCTGCCACTAACCCTCCAGAGGAAGGTATATAAAAGCTGCATCTTGCCAGTACTTACCTACGGAGCAGAAACCTAGACGCTTGCAAAGAGCGTGCAGCTTAAATTGAGGACGACGCAGCGAGTGGTGCAAAGCAAAATGATAAGTGTAACCTTAAGGGAAAGGAAGAGAGGAGAGTCGGTCAGGGAACAAACCGGGGCTTAGGATATCGTAGTTTAAATCAAGAAAAAGAAATGGACATGGCCCGGTCACGTAGCTCGTATACATAGGCAGGATAAGTGCTGGTCATTAAGGGTAACTGACTGGATTCCCAGAAAAGGCAAACTCACGAAGGGAGATAGAAAGTTAGGTTGTCCGATGAAATTAGAAAGTTTGCAGGTATAACGTGGCAACAAAAGAACAAGACTGGGTTGATTGGCGTATCAAGAGAGATGCCTTTGCCAGGCAATGGGCATATTCAGGCTGCTGCTGCTGATAATATTTATTGGTGAAGTTTAACGTCATAAAACCTTTACTGTCCCTAATAGGGCACTTCTTTTTGTGATGGTCAAGTGGATGTACGGTGAATTCATGGTTCACCAGGCTAAACCCTCAGAGCGAGCTCCTTTATCATCATTCACTTAGTGTAATTGCGTCATTTTTGATGTGGCGGTGTCCCCACTTTGCGCGAACAATGAAGCATCACGTCGACGAGAGACAAGTCTAAGAGTGCATCACGCCATCACGGGTGCTTTATCGGTGGGCTCTTACAACCTGCTTCCCAGTACGCAAATAAAGTCCATATGTATGTATGTATGTATGTATGTATGTATGTATGTATGTATGTATGTATGTATGTATGTATGTATGTATGTATGTATGTATGTATGTATGTATGTATGTATGTATGTATGTATGTATGTATGTATGTATGTATGTATGTATGTATGTATGTATGTATGTATGTATGTATGTATGTATGTATGTATGTATGTATGTATGTATGTATGTATGTATGTATGTATGTATGTATGTATGTATGTATGTATGTATGTATGTATGTGTGTATGTATGTATGTATGTATGTTTTAGGCGCCCTTTAAAACAGAGTGACGAGAAAATTACCGCCGAATGATCAGGGATACAAGAAGACACCCAAAACAAGTTTTGAGCAACTCAACTGTGCAGTGTTATTTAGCCGTTTTCATATGAACGTAACAAACATTGACTCTGCAAGCTACCATCATTTGTATTTCGAATGCGCCGAATACCACCACTTATAGGACCATGCGCAACACGCACTGTACAGTGCACATTGTTGCGCTTGAATTGCCATCCCTTGAATGGGAGCGTCGACATTAGATTTGTACATGCCTTTACACAGCAGTGTAGTTGAAATGGCTACCAAGCTTCGCAGAACTACGACATTTACTCCGAGACGTCGAATCACTACGTGAGGCTCGAAACAGAGCAAAAAAAAAAAAAAAAAGAATATCTACGGAGTGAACGATGAGGAGTGGGGCAGAGCTTCAAAGTGTTTTATTGGCAAACCGTGAATCATCCGCTGGCTGCGTTCGTATTTTCGTCTATCTGTCTCTCTGTCCGTTCCTCCATCTATCGGTTCGTGTGTCTCTCTGTCTCTCGGTTCATCCGTTCGTCCATCCGTTTGTCCGGTCGTCTGTTTGTCTGCCTTCTGGTCTGTCTGTTGACTTGTCTGTCAGTCTGTATGTCCGTCTGTCTGTATATTCGTCTCTCTGTCTGCCTGTCTGTCCATTCGTCTGTCCATGCGTCCGTCTGTCCGTCTTTCAGTATGTCTGACTGCCCGCCCGTCTGCATGCATGTCAATCTGTCTGTCCATCCATCCGTCCATCAGTCCGTCTGTCCTTTCATCAAGTGAATACTCCAAGTACTGCCATCTCGCAATTTTCATAATATATTCATCATACACAAGTACCATCATCCAGCTAAAATTCGAAGGACTAAACGAGAGGTGGCTACAGACGCACAACCCCCGCCTTAAGGAGCTTCGCCCCTAAATATTTGACCTGAGTGCTCCAAAGGCTTCTCATGTAGTTGATTTCTACAAGGCGTGGCATTTGCTAAATTTTATTTTCTTATAGCTGCTTCGCACGCTGTCGCTTTTTATTGACAATTTTAGATCTTCGATGTTTAAATTTTGCACGAAAATGAGTTTACATGTGTGAAACTGCGCCAGCGCATTATCCGAGATACCCTCGCGGCCTGGGCACGAAATTACGGCATGGTACTGTATCAGCCTGTCACCAAGAAGTTTCAAGGCGACATTCAGTAGACTACTACGGAGAAACATTGTCCAGGCTTCCTGGGAATCGGGCAAGACTATAGTGCGGAGGTATTCTCTGCCTCTTTAGTTCGAATAACTAGTGCAATCGCCACCACCTACCCCTTCGCTGTACAGGTTGTTTTAATTGACGCTACGACAGTTTTAGCGATATGTGGCATTGGTTGAACTGCTACTATAACGCAGCTCTCGTTTTATTTAGCGGAATCGGCGTATACTACTTCGTGGCTTCCGAGTGCCAAACTGTTCTTCAAGCTGGCGAGCTCTAGCTTGTCTTCTCGCCACGTGGTACAACTTGCTCATTCTTCGCAGAATGGTGCAGAAGGTTATGTGTCGGCGTGTTTCCGTAACCGTGGTATAATGTTTTCCCGGCAGTATTGTGGTCTAGTCAGGTATCTCCAGCGAGTGAGGGTTTCTCTGCTTACCTTTGTAAGACATAGCTGTTCCTTCTGCGAGAGAGGTGTTGCTGCCGCAAGCTCTTCAAAAATGTTGTACACCTTAAGCGCTTCCACTTTCTGATTGGATGCATTAAGCGGTATACCTAAGGCAGCCTTTTATGCTCCCGAATTATGAAGTTAATCTTCTTAATTTCCATTATTGTGAGCTCCTGATATGACAGTTTATATGTGACTCCAATAAAGATGAAGGCTTGTACCAAGCGTAGAGTTTCTCCATCGTTTAGCCCTTTGCCATTTTTTGTTATTCTATGTATCATTTGAGCGATGTTTCTCAGTGTGCATTTCAGCATTTTAGTTGTATAGTTTGCTCTTTTGTTGCTTCGCAGCCATAAACCGAATATTTTCATCGTTTGTGTCTCCGGGAGTGTTTGATCTCTTATGCTCAGTTGTATGGCTGGTTTGTTTCATAATTTCTGCCATGAACGCGGACAAACAATGACTTATCTGGTGCACATGTCATGCCATTATCGTGGCCAAACTGACTAGCGCTGCAACCGCTCTCGCAAATATATTTTGTGAATAGCCTGCAACGCAAGCGACTCGTTACACCGGTAACATATTTGGTGGAGGTGGAACGTTCCTCGTCCTCACCACGCAGCTCCACAGTGACCACATCCTCCAGCTTTCCACCATGGCTTACAGTGACAACCTGTCCCCCTCTACGTATATCTGTGGTTTATACGACAACCTTTGTTGCAGTACCAACACCCCGTGATGACAGGACATTTTCTGCCCAACGAGGCCTGGATGTCGACTATGGCTTCGCCTGTATAAACGAGTTAGTAACTCCCCACCATGATGCTCGCTAATGTTTTTTTTCTACTTGGATGGAACTCCGTCTGTCTGGTACGAAACACGTGAGTCTGCACTCACCAGCTCGGACACACTCAAGGAGAAACTACGTGACAACTTTGGGGACCCGACCGGTCACCACGCGGCTGCACGACAGGAGCTCACCACCCGTGTCCAGTCACCAACTGAGTCGTATGTGTCCTACATTCAAGAAGGGCTCGTTCTTTACCGGAAAGTGAACGAAGCGATATGTGAAGCTGACAAATCTTGTCGCATTTTGAAAGACATCGCAAACGGCGCTTTCAATTCCCTGGTCTACACCAGCGTCACGACTATCGACGGCATTATTGAAGAATGCAGCCGTTTGGAAACGGCAAAAAGCAGTCATGTGCGCCCTCAATTTTCTCGGTTGCTCAAAATGGTGGCTATGTCCCCCTGCTGCAATCCTGCTGCCACACCGTCTTTCGAGCAGAGTGTCATGCGTATTATTCAACGGGAACTTGAAGCGGCAAGTCCAGCACCGCTCCAGCCCTCTCTTTTCGACCATGTCACTATACCAACATGGTCTCCGTTATTCAGATGTCCGTACGACAAGACTTCGCCAACCTCGGGTTCTTTTGTCGCCTACCCCGTCTCTCGCCCCGTCTCCAGACCAATGCCCACCAATGAATCTTGAAGTGACCCATTCGTTCCTCCACGTTTCGACACCCCACAGAATGGCGAACTACCGACGACAAACCGAACTGCTTCTGCTGCCACCGTGTCGGACATGTCTTCCGCAGCTGCCACGCCACCTCAACGCCACCATCTAGGAACCTATTTTTCTCGCCTTCTCGCCTCGCCCATGTGATGAACTTCACCGCTATTCGTCCGGCTTTATGGACCCCGCTTGTGACACACCTAACAGCCTCTTTCTGCTCGTTCACCGTCCCCTCAACGCCGTCGTTCCCCGTCGTCCCAACCACGCCGCCATCCCTCGCCACCCAACTTAGCATAGTACCCGACGGAAAACTAGATCTTGCAGCTCCTTGAGATTGTGCTGCATCATCTCCGCCTGAAGCAAATCCTTCGTTGACGCTTCGAACACGAATCTTATATCGACGTGCATGGGGACGATATCTCTTTGACGGCACTAGTTGATACTGATGCTCACGTTTTCATAATCAGTTCTTCTATTTGTCACCACTTAAAAATTCACAGCATATCCACGGGGTCAATGATGATGAGTGGGCGAAGCTTCGGAGGGAATCATCAGTAAACTGTGAATTTACCGTATTTAGTTCGTGCTCCATACTGGGCTGCAGAAATTAGGTGCCTTCTTCCTCTTTTAACCACCACCACCACCACCATCCGACGATTCCGAGCGTGCGCCAACAGCGAGCGAATTTTATTACAATGCTCCCCCTAGCGTACATCGCCGAACTCTTGCCTTCAACCAATGACACGCGCCATATGTGCCATCATTCATGTTGTCGCAACGTGCAAAGAACAGGACACAAGGCTTCGTTTCGACGTGAACAGCAAGGCTCTATTCGCACACAAGAACAAAACGCAAGCGCAGACGCACAATGTCGCCTTCCTCGAAAAACGCCAGAGACTGCCACTCGTGATGCTGGCTTCTTTCTCCTCTGTTGTGCTTGCGGATAATATCCGTGACATTAGCCTTCCTTTCAAAAAGGTATCGTCCCGATGCTTCATTATCATGGCGGCAGGGTTTGTAGTCACTGGCAGCCCACGGGTTCGTTCGGACAAATAAGGCTTCATCCTAACCACGTGCACAACTTCTGGTGCATGTCCAGGTGCGGGTCAAGTGAATGTGGCGTGTAATCAGCAGTAAGGGCTTCTGTGCAATTTGGTAGGCCCGCAATCTTCCTACAAAAATCTTCCGCTACCTCGATATCCCTTCTATTTTGGAAAAGGGCCAAGGCTTTAAACGGAAAACGTTGTTGGGGAAATGTGCGTAGGCCTCGCACGGTTCGCCATATTTGAGAAAGCGGTTTGCGAGGGTCTAGACTCGCGCAAAATTTCGCCCACCGTTGAAACTCCAGTTTGTCTATACGACGCTGGATCTTCTTTTGCATGCGCCTGGCCATCCGTAGATCTTGAATGGATTTTGTGCGTCGATATCTACGCTCCGCACGCCGACGAGTCGCACGGAGTCGCTCTAACTCCATGTCCGTTTTTGAGGGCCTTGAAGAATATGCCAGCGTGCATATGCCTTTTTCAATGGAAGAACTGAATGTGGCTCTTGCTTCATGCAATAGATCGTCATCGCCTGGGCCGGATGGCATATCATACCGCCTATTATGCAATCTCGGTGATCGAGCACGAAATGCTTTGCTGGAAGTATTCAATGAGTCTTGGAGAGATTGAACGGTCCCCAGAGAGTGGAAAACAAGCCGGTTGGTTGCACTTCTCAAACCTGGAAAATCGCCTCTAGAGCTGACATCATACCGCCCAATAGCGCTGGCTAGTTGCGTAGGGAAGCTGATGGAGCGAATGATCCTTGCCAGACTCGAGTGGTTCCTAGAACGCCATAGAATATATCCAGACGCCATGGCCGGTTTTCGTCGTCTTCGGAGCTCCATTGACAATGTCATTGACCTGGTGACCTAGGTACAACACCAGAAAATGAGCAGACGGTTATCTGTCGCACTATTTTTAGATGTCAAAGGAGCATATGACAATGTTTCTCACGAAGCCATACTTGACGCCCTCGAGTCAGTTGGTTTGGGTGGGCGAGTGTACCGCTGGATCCAATGCTACCTACATATGAGATCATTGTTTATGCAAACTGAAGATGGGCCGACTTCTGAACATTATACACACCGTGGTGTTCCTCAAGGTGGTGTATTGAGCCCCACACTGTTCAACCTGGTTCTGATCGGTCTCGTTGAACGCATACCAGATTCCGTGCAGATATCTCTCTATGCAGATGATATTTGTGCCTGGACATCAGGTGTAACACGTCCTCAGGTACGTGCGAGACTCCAGAAAGCAGCGAATTCAATATCGGCGTACCTTAGAGAACAAGGCCTCGAGATTTCTTCTGAGAAATCGGCGCTGGTCGCGTTCACGCGGAAGGCAATGACGTCATATCCCATCGCCATCAATGGACACAGTGTCTGCTACGCCAGGACCCACAGGTTTTTGGGGGTCACGATCGATCGAAATCTCTGCTGGAGTCCCCATGTGGCCACTCTAAAGAAGCGCCTAACGGCCATCGCACAACTTTTCAAGTTCCTCGGAGGCAAAACGTGGGGCACATCAGTGCACGCGATGTTGCATTTGTACAAAACGCTGTTTCTGGGGTACCTGCGGTATAGCCTGCCGGTTCTGACGAACGCTTGCAAAAGTAGTATACGCACAATAGAAAACGCCCAGGGCCAGGCACTCAGAGTTTGTCTTGGATTACCACGCTGTACATCAACAGCGGAAACCATCGCAATCGCCAAAGATCATCCGGCCACTGTGCACATTACTTTGGAGGTGCTTAGAGCTCATATTAGACACCTTGCTCGCGCCCCTGCCCACCACCTAGCTTCGCTTCCAGAAGATCGACCGAGTGCCTCCTTCTGTAAGAGAGTATTGACTTTCCGTGAGTGCCTTCCAACAGTCTACACACCTCCGGAACGGATACTAACACCTCCTTGGTGCTTGGACCGACCAAAACTGCGCTTGACAGTGCCGGGGATTCGCAAGAAGGCGGAGCTCTCGGCGCCAGCTTTAAAGCAGATGATTCTACTCATGATACACGAAGAATACAAAGATCATGTCAAACTTTACACGGATGGCTCGACAACTGTTGGAGGATCTGCAGGAGCTGTGATCTTCCCAGCAAGAGCCGAAACCATCCAGTTCAGAACGTCACACAAGACGACATCGACAGCCGTGGAGCTCGCGGCACTCCGCAGCGCACTCCGCAGGATTGACCAAGAGACACCACAAAAATGGAGCATTTTTACTGATTCGAAACCAGCTCTCCAATGTCTACACAATACTCTACGTCGTGGACCTCAAGATCAATTGGCGCTCGAAATACGACAACTGTACCATCACCTAATAGACGAAGGACATGACATATCTTTTCAGTGGTTACCAGGCCATTGCGGCATCATCGGTAACGAGCATGCCGACAATGCAGCTAAGAATGCTCACGAAAATGGAGTGATGGAACCTATTCCACTATCAAGAAGCGACGCAGCAGCAAAGATTAATACGCTTGCGCAGGATGTCGCAAGGTCTATGCGGAATACGCCCGGTTTTCTCCACACCCGTCTTCACCGCCTGGACCCATGCCTACGACTTACTATTCCATCTGGCCTACCCCGATCCGAGACGACCCTTCTCTGCCGTATGTGGCTTGGGGTGTCTTTCACGAACGCTTTTGCCGGCCGCATCGGAATGAGAGACAGCGCTACATGCGATCATTGCGACAATGACGAAACAATTGAACATATTTTATGTCAGTGCCCCCAGTACAGCTCTCAGCGACAGTCCCTCTCAGCAGTGTTTGCTCGCCTCGACGACCAGCCATTTTCTGAGCAGTCAATCTTGGAATGTCGGAAAGATCGAGCTTCACGCCAGAAAGCAACGAAGGCGCTGATGAAGTTTCTGCGAGCGACCCGCCTCGTTGAACGATTGTGACACTACTGTGTGCGAGTGTGTGTATGTGTGTTTGTGCTTCTCTTCCTCCCTTTCCCCTTACCCTTTCCCCAGTGCAGGGTAGCAAACCGGATATGTTTTCTGGTTAACCTCCCTGCCTTTCCGCAATAAATTTTCTCTCTCTCTCTCTCTGGTGCATGTCTTTGACGTCTTGAACAATGTGAACTGTCGGGAATCACCTCGTAGTTAACACCACTGAGACGCCGGAGAACTTTATACTGCCCAAATTACTGTCTTGAGAGCTCTTCTGAGAGGCCAAGACGGCCAACTAGGGTGCAGATTCAAACTTTCTCTCCTGGTTCATAGGACACTGGTCGGTGACGAAGATTATAGCGCCTTGCGTCATAGTCCTAGTGGCGACCAATACGTACGCGGGCAAGTTGGCGGGCTTCTTCAGCAAGCTGAGTTATGTAGTATGCACTTATTTCACCGCCATCATTTTCATGCGGCAACATAGCGTCGAGCATGGTTGTGACGTCACTGCCATACAGAAGACGGAATGGTGTCATGCGTGTTGTCTCTTGCAGTGCCGTATTGTAAGCGCAAGTGACATAAGGCAGTATCTCGTCCCACTTTTTATGTTCCACATCGACGTACATGTAAAGCATATCCGCAAGTGTTTTGTTCAGCCGTTCCGTCAGACCATTTGTTTGTGGATGGTATGCCGTTGTACGCGGTGAGATTTTCCACTTAGGCTTAAAACTGCGAGTAATAGCTCGGCTGTGAATGATTCTCCTCTGTCAGTTATTACTACAAATTGAGCGCCACGCCTTGCTATTCTTAATGAAAAATCGGGCTGCTTCACTTGCTGTGCCCGGCTCCAAAGCCTTTGTTTCGGCGTAGCGAGTAAGGTAGTCTCTGGCTACAATTATCTATTTGCGACCACCAGCCGAAGTTGAAAATGGTCCTAGAAGATCCATTCTGACTTGAGGGAATGGAGTTTCCGGTACATCAATTGGATGGAGGAGTCTTGCTGGTTTTACGGTTGGTACTTTCCTTCGTTGGCACCCAAACAAGTCCGAACGTGCGGTTGAATGGTTGCCATCAGTCCCGGCCAGTAATACTTCTGTCTCACTCAGCATAGCGTTCGTGTGTGGCCTAAATGACTGGATGTCAGTTCGTCATGGCATGCCTCTAGTACTTTTTCCTGAGTGGTGTTGGAACGACAAGTAAGTAGGTGTTGCTGCTCGGAGAAAAGTTCACCTTATAAAGGACCTCGTTGCGCAACGAAACGATGCTACCCCTGTTGCGAAGAGCTGTGGAATAGCAGATGTGCGTCCCTCCAAAAATTCAACAAGGGGTTGCAACTCGGGGTTGTCGCGTTGCTGCTGTGCGATTGTAGACGCGTTGGCTACACCAACAAACGCCGCATCTTTATCATCTTCGGCATTTGCGTCTTCTAATGGGGCGCGAGATGTATGTCGTTTGGCGTCTGTTCGACTGAGGCTCAGGACTTCTCTGCGGCCCGGCACTTCAAGTCCGACTCCACAAACCGTTTCTTCAGTGGATACCCCTGTCCACCGCTACAGTCGCCGACAGCGAGGCCTTAGTCCTGAGGCGATTCTTCTAGAACTTTCCAGCAAAGCATTCTGCCTGGAGAAATGACAACTACAGGTGCTTTCCAGCTGACTTTTGAGCAGCCTCAGATTCCGGAGACATTCCATGGTGAGGCGTATGAAGACGTTGAGGACTTGTTAGCCGTGTATGAGCGAGTCGCCAAGGCAAACCACTGGAGCACCGAGGTAAAGCTTTCACGCGCCTACTTTGCTTTAGCAGACAGCGCTCGTACGTGGTATGAGGTCCCCGAGGCAACGCTGTCTTCATGGGATGAATTTCGGCAGCAGATTCTCAGCACCTTCGCAAACAAAGACCACCATGAGTTTTCTCAGCAACTCATCGAATCTCGGGTCCAGAAACCGAATGAGAGTGTTGCCATGTTTGCGGAGGACATGACTCGCCTATTTTGACGGGCTGACTCTGACATGCCTGAAGCGAATAAACTCCGCCATTTGATGCGAGGTGTCAAAGAACAGCTGTTTGCCTGCCTTCTTCGCAATCCACCGACGACCATTGCGAAATCCATCAAAGAGGCTACAGCTATCGAGCGCGCACTGCAGCAACGTTGTCGCTATTACGACCGACAAAACGACGCCTCAATCAGCGTCTATGCTCTGACGGCCGGCAGTGACGATTCTCTGCGTGAGTTTATTCGTGAGGTTGAGGAGATCTGCAGCTTTTTTGTGACTCCGCAATAACTTGTGATGGCTTCACTTGGAGAAGTTGTGCGGCAGGAAATAAGGTAAGCATTTCCGCAGCACGAGTCACTACCAGCCCAGCGATCTATTAACTATGTGGCAGCCACCCTTCGTTCGTCGCCAGTGCCGCACAACTCGTCTGCACTGGCTCATTCTTACAACACGCCAGCGGCACCAGTCTACAACCCACCGCCCCCGCTGCCTCCGCCACCAACGACGACGACTCCACAATATAACGTACATACTGAAACTCCGTTCTACCCGCCGTTCTACCTTCCGCCGACACCTGCAACTTGGTCGCCGAGGGTGCCTATCAGTCGACCATTCGTTCGCAAGATGGATCTGTGGCGCACCGTCGACCGCCGTCCACTGTGTTTCAATTGCGGAGAAGCTGGACATGTTTATTATATCTGCCCACATCGTGAACAAAGATATGAATAGCCGACTTATGCGCCGACTTTTTCACGACCTCATTTCGACACCCGACGTGACAGCGCGCATCCACAAGCACAGCCATCCGCTCTGTATCGTCGATTCCGCTCTCCGTTACCTTCGCCGAGCTCTTCGCCGAACGCCGAACCGTTGTAGTTACGCCGACGCTGTCCAGGGCAGGTCCCCAAGCCCTCACCGGGAAACTAACAGCTGCGACCTTTGGAGGGAACGTTGCCATCCATCATGATGATGGCTTCTTCCTCCTCTGCTCTGCTTACGGCCAATAACCGTGACATATTAAAACATCTCGCATCTTTCATCATCGACTGCAAGTTCATCATCAAACTACATCGTCTTAAAATATTACACAGCATAGTTAATGGTTATTCAAAGCTTGACTTCAATACTTATCTCGAATTCAACATGTGACGCTTCACCCGGAACAAGCACAACAAAACAATCTTAATGCCTTTTACGAGAACATAAACTCACCGTCTACCCCTTTTCCCGATGTGATGAGTGAAGAAAACGACAACGACGGAAGTGCGGGGCAAAGCGCGTGTAATGTGCGCGTGAGTGTCAGCGAATCAGCTGATGACCTGTGGTGGCACATAGAGGTGGCGTGCCACAATTGGGCCACGGGCGACCATCACGTGGCAGTGGGCTTTGTGGCTGGGGACGAGCCAAAGCAGCGGCAGACGGGAGACAGCGGGCCGAAGCGTCGGACGCAGGCGATCCAGGTTCCGGCCAGGGAACGCGGCCGTCCACGCTACTGCCGTCCAACTACCAGCTGGGGCGGCGTTGCCGGCACGAGTACTGCATCTCGGGGCGCGGCTGGCCTGCTGTTCTCTTCCTTGCCGAGGGCATCGCGGATCTCGGCGAGGCGTCTCCACGGTCAGTCGTTCGACACAGCGATGAACGTGGCCTGGCTAATGGTCACGGTCGCGTCGAGCATCGCGTCTCGGCGCACGCTCTTCGCTGGACGGGCTGGCCATGCCCCGCATGGAGCATCGCGTCTCCGATGCGGGTTGACTGCTCCGTGGGCGCACCCACGCCATCAAGCGCCGGTGTCACCAGAGCGTCGCACTTCGGCAAGGGACGAGCGAGATGTTCTGCCGGCCGAGACGCGGGAGTGCGCACAGAGGAGCACGGAGCCGGGCGAGGATTCACGGTGGCCGAGGATTCAGATGCCAGGGGAGTTGCTGGCTGAATATAGGATCGCCGAGCGGTGCCGAGCGACGCGCCAGACTCGGACGTGGGCCACGAGCTCATGAGCTGCAGGGTGCACCCGAGGGTACCTGGCGGTGCCCTGGCCAAGAAGGAACGTGCGGAAGAGAGAGCTCGAGGGTTGAGGTTACGAAGGCAGAGGAAGTGGTGCGCCTCTCGAGAGGACGAGTTCCTGGCAGCATTCCTGAGCCGGACGTGAGACCCGTACGTGTCGGCAAGGTCGAGCTCCGGTGTGTCTGTTCAAGGTCCAAGGCCGAGACCTGCCGAACGGCTCCTGCCTGGGTGCAGTGGCCGGGAGCAGGTTCGTGGACGAGGCCTACCGGGTGTGGTCGTCGTGAGTCGTGGCCTGATCCTGGACCTCCGGAGTTGCGACCCTGACTGCTGGGTTGGCCGCGACGTCCGACTCAACGGCGCTGCACACGGTAGCGTATCCGTGCGCCGTCAGCCGTTCCACCCATGCCATGAAATAAAAAAATTCATGTTAATCCTTTCTCGTCCGCTATCAGCAAACATAGTGACGAACGTCCGTTAACCATCAATAAATGGCGAGCCTGCCAGGATTAAGCTCTCGCGTTACATCTGAGAGCCTCACGTTGTTTGTGTGTGGCGGACGAGAATGGACGACAAGAGAAAGCTGTTGAGCTAGGGAAGGAGATGGGGCTGAGGGGAGAGGCTTTGCTGGCATGGGTGAGCGCGGAGGAAAAAGAAATGAGGGACCAGAGAGCCCGGAAACGAGGCCCGAGGTCGCGCTGGTCCAGGCATCTCCGCCACCACTGCTCGAGAGTCGAGAGAGTCCACGGGACTGTTCTTCCTCATCACTGTGTATTGTGAGAAAAGTTGTTTGACTGAAACAACTTTCTTGTGCGGGGGGTTATTGTGATGAGTGAAGAAAACGACAACGACGGAAGTGCGGGGCAAGGCGCGTGTAATGTGCGCGTGAGTGTCAGCGAATCAGCTGATGACCTGTGGTGGCCCATAGAGGTGGCGTGCCACGATTGGGCCATGGGCGACCATCACGTGGCAGTGGGCTTTGTGGCTGGGGACGAGCCGAAGCAGCGGCAGACGGGAGAGAGCGGGCCGAAGCGTCGGACGCAGGCAATCCAGGTTCCGGCCAGGGAACGTGGCCGTCCACGCTACTGCCGTCCAACTACCAGCTGGGGTGGCGTTGCCGGCACGAGTACTGCATCTCGGGGCGTGGCCTGGCCTGCTGTTCTCTTCCTTGCCGAGGGCATCGCGGATCTCGGCGAGGCGTCTCCACGGTCAGCCGTTCGATACAGCGATGAACGTGGCCTGGCTAATGGTCACGGTTGCGTCGAGCATCGCGTCTCGGCGCACGCTCTTCGCTGGACGTGCTGGCCATGCCCCGCATGGAGCATCGCGTCTCCGATGCGGGTTGACTGCTCCGTGGGCGCACCCACGCCATCAAGCGCCGGTGTCACCAGAGCGTCGCACTTCGGCAAGGGACGAGCGAGATGTTCTTCCGGCCGAGACGCGGGAGTGCGCACAGAGGAGCACGGAGCCGGGCGAGGATTCAGGGTGGCCGAGGATTCAGATGCCAGGGGAGTTGCTGGCTGAATCTAGGATCGCCGAGCGGTGCCGAGCGACGCGCCAGACTCGGACGTGGGCCACGAGCTCATGAGCTGCAGGGTGCACCCGAGGGTACCTGGCGGTGCCCTGGCCAAGAAGGAACGTGCGGAAGAGAGAGCTCGAGGGTTGAGGTCACGAAGGCAGAGGAAGCGGTGCGCCGCTCGAGAGGACGAGTTCCTGGCAGCGTTCCTGAGCCGGACGTGAGACCCGTACGTGTCGGCCAGGTCGAGCTCCGGTGTGTCTGTTCAAGGTCCAAGGCCGAGACCTGCCGAACGGCTCCTGCCTGGGTGCAGTGGCCGGGAGCAGGTTCGTGGACGAGGCCTACCGGGTGTGGTCGTCGCGAGTCGTGGCCTGATCCTGGACCTCCGGAGTTGCAACCCTGACTGCTGGGTTGGACGCGACGTCCGACTCAACGGTGCTGCACACGGTAGCGTATCCGTGCGCCGTCAGCCGTTCCACCCATGCCATGAAATAAAAAATTCATATTAATCTTTTCTCGTCCGCTATCAGCAAACATAGTGACGAACGTCCGTTAACCATCACACCCGAGAACGATAGCAGAATGAAACACTTTGCCACGGGATGTTACTAACTTAACTATTCAAAATGCTTTTTCAACGGCTATTCAAAATTGTGTATGGTTGGAAGTGCTGGCCTTGTTTCCCTGTTCTATGGAACTAACGTATTTCACGCGTTATCTTGCTACCATGCCATTAACGCACACTGCTTTTTGTTTTTGTTTTCACGCTTCCTGGTCAATGCGTGTAGTGCACTTTTTGTGTCTTGCATTAGACTAGCATTGCCGGTTTTATTGTACATTCACGTAGCTATTTGTAAAGAGAATTACTACTGCTTTGCGAATCGTGGGCCGTGCTACTGATTGCGCGCGCTTGTTTGTGTCGTGACAATCTGAAAGCTTACTGCTTTATTGCTTTCCTGTGTACCGTGGACCGTGTTACTGGTCGCGTGTAAACTTTGTATTCAAACTGCACTGTACCACTCCTGCCCTGGCTGCCAAAGGGTGGCTGGCAGTATTGAATAAATAAAATAAAGTACCGCCAACTAGTTCTAAATTTATCAACTACAAGCATCATCAAATACAAGTCCTTCGTCCACCCGTTAGTGCTTCCGTCCATCCGCGCGACCATCCGTGCGTTCATCCATGCGTCCGTCCATGAGTCCGTCCATCCATCTATCTGTACGTTCGCGCGTCTATTCATCTGTTTGTCTGTATGCTAGGCTGTCTGTCCGTCCGTCCGTGCATCCTTCTAGTGAACACTCCAAGTACCGCCATCTCCCATCCCGCATTCCCTGTGGAACATACCCGCTCTAGAGCGAGTATGTGCCACTGGTGGCTACGTACTACTACATACATGCAAGGGATGGAGAGACCCATGCCTTAAGGAGCTTCACCCCTAAAGTACTCACGCCTCTTACTACAGAAGCTGTACGTTTCGCCCATGGCCGAGCTGTTGCTGTCATTGCAATGTGTACCGCTCCCACAAGCTTCGCCGACCACCCCGTTTCTGTCCTATTCATGGTGCTCTATAACTGACTTCATAACCTCATCTTAGGGATGGACTTCCTATCGACCCATTATGCACTATTAGACTACTCCACTGGTTCTCTTTGCTTGGACCTTCCACTTCAGCCAAATATTCACATGGAACTTCAACGCGGCGCCCCGCCATGGTGGTCTAGTGGCTAAGGTACCCGGCTGCTGACCCGAAGGTTGCGGGATTGAACCCCAGCTGTGGTGGCTGCACTTACGATGGAGGCGGCAATGCTGTATGTGCTCAGATTTCGATGCACGTTAAAGAACTCCAGGTGGTCGAAATTTCCGGAGCCCTCCACTACGGCGTCTCTCATATTCATATGATGGTTTTGAGACGTTGAACCCCACATATAAATCTTCAACTTCAACGTGGCCTGTGTGCCACGGATTTCATTCGTTTACCCTAAAGTCATAACATTCAACAAAATCGCCATGACTTCATCCTTACTGGGTGGAGATTACACAGACATGCCGACTCCTGACGTACTTCTGGCACTGGACATCCCTGTCCCTCACTGCGTCACAAGCCGTTTCCATGAGTCCAGACCACAAAAAACTGGGATACCTTTCTCCCATTTCTCAAATTCGCCTACAACATGGCGATTCAGCGCACCACTGTATATTCTCCTTTCTTTCACGTTTATGGTCGTTCTCCTACTTCCTTCCTCAATGTTTCGTTTTTAAACGCCGACGTCAACTCGTCTGCGTCTTCTAGCGAGGAATACGTTTCAAGAGTAACCCGGTGCTGCGATTCTGTTTGCATTGACACGGAAGCGAGACTGCAAGATCAAAAACTCACTTATGACGCTTTGTATTTTTTGACATGGTGACGAGGTGCTCTTGTTCACACCTATTCGCACACCTGGTCTGTGTGACAAGTTTCAACAACACTTCATCAGGCTTTACGTAGCTATCGAGTAGAGTTCGCCCGTTCATTATTGTCTCACACCACTTGTCATTCCAACAGGCCGCCGCGCCACCACAGCACAGAGATCTTGCACGTTTCTTGCATGAAGTCACTCACGCGACGTTATTTGTCACCTTGACATGATAGGGCTAAGTTGGCTGCTTTCAGGTGGGGAAATTAGGATAGGCATTTGTTATGCGCTTCTTCTTATCTATATATTATCATAATAATCATCATTCGTTTCGGTTTTGTTTGTAGTCCTCACCAGTTGTCACCACCTTCTCCACCGAGTGTAGGCGCCCTCTGCCTCAGACTGCCCGTTTGCAGCTTAGCTCTCGGGCTGAATAAATGACGTCTAAACCCAAATGTCATAATATATTTTGCGTCACGTTGTGACGCGTTGGCCAACAAAAAACTACAACACAGTCTCCAGATCTCTGCATAACGTCAATTTTTAAGGGTCGTGGGATCCGCGAAATGTTCAGATTGTACAGAGCGATTCTCGTTGCCGGTGACGTGACATTATTCCAATTTTCACCGCAATCAAATGTTCTTTTTTGACTTTAAACAGTCGAAAAATAGCAAATGTGGCTGCTGTTGTAATGCGGGTTGTTGCTGTGCTTGCGCGAAGGCCATGCCACAGGTACGAGAAAGAGAGGGGAAAGTCAGGGTAGGTAAATATCTGGCCACAGGTTATCTTTACTGGTGAATGGTAAATCTGTTGCGAAACAATAAAAAAGAACGAGGAGAAAACTTCTGCACAAAGCCAAGACCATAGCACTGCCTAAAAACAACGCACGAACGCACTCACTCACTTGTCACAGCGTGTCAATAGCATAGAGTTACTGTAGCACAGCTGACCTCTGCCAGTGCACGAGGGACTTGGCGGGATCTTTGAGTTGCCGTGCTTCATCTTCTTGAAAAGCGTCTGAGCAAGAAACCCGATGATCGACCCGAGGAAATAACTGAAACAAGCCTTTACAATTGCAGATCGTAACTCTCTTGTACACTGTAAATGCATAACCTCCGAAGCGCCGATTTTAAAGAGAGTGTTGCGATGTCGCTCTTTATGGTCTTGGAATAACAAAATTTTTGGCAGAATTACTAGTGTGTTTTGCAAGCACATAAAGTTGGCGTATTTATCCTATCACAAAAAACCATGTTCAATAAAGAAGCTGTTGAGGCTACCATGAAGAACGTCTTTCCCGTAAAAAAAGACATTGCCAGAGTCAAGAGTAAGGTAGAATAACTTTGCAAAAGCTTAGATCTGGTTAAGCTTCCAAGAGATATAACCAATAGCGAAAGTGCCACTTTAGGTGTACTGCTTATTGTAAAGACACATAAACCTTTCGCTATTGTGTGTTAAAGGGGCACCTGGCAGCATTGCTTCCGTAAGGTCCTTTTCAAAGGTTTGAATTCTCATGAGATATATGTGATCCTTTCCTCACAAAACGTTTTGTTGATATTGTCCGTTTCTTTGTGGACCACAGTGACATTATATTTGCTTTGCCTGTGGACGTGGAAGAGCGCTTTTACGTGGTGCCTGTTGGTGAATTTTCGCTCCAGTTATGCAGTGCATTCATGAAAATGGTGTAATTGGTTTTCAAAACACTGCAAGGATGTCAGTTGAGAACCTATTGACACTTTTCGAGTTTTGTCTTCAGCCTACTTTAATTAAGTTTGACTACCAGGTCTGTCTTCAAAAAAAAGGTATATACAATATTTCTAATATCGCACCTGTGTCGCGCCATATCTTTTTGACATCCTTTGATCGCGCTGTACATTACTATTTGAGTTGCACTAACACTGAAATTGTCCTTAAAATTTCTCGTTATACTGACGTTTTTTTGATATTTTTTAAAAAGTGCCCTAACCAGTATGAGCACGCGATAAAGTGTGCCTTTGAATACTTGAAAAATCATGAAAAAGGACTAGCATTTTCTTTTGAACGCCCACAAGATAGTAAACTTTTAAAGTTCATTGATTATCAGGTGTGCTGGGCGTACTCCCCACGTGCTCAGAAAAAGCTCCTACCATAAAAATCGGCTCATTTCAAGACCATAAAGAGAGGCATCACAAGGAAGGAAGAAAGTTTAAGCGGAAAGACAGGGAGGTTAGCCAGTTCTTAGACCGGCTGGCTACCCTGTGCTGGGGAAAGGGGTGAGAGGAATGAATGATGTTAAAAAGAAATGTTGCGAAGAGAGGGAAAAATTACAAAAAAATTGCGACAGAGGAAAGGCAACATCAAAGAGTATAAGGCACTAAAGTCTGTCTCTGAGGCCAGTTGTCCGCAAAAAGCGCAGTAAAGCTTTCAAAGCCTTCTGGGCTGAAGATGGGCTCAGCCAATGACCCAGAATTCTTTGTTCCGACCAAGGCCGATCGTCTAGTCTATCCAGAGCTGCAGGGAGTTCTTGTCTTTGCGCGTTGAAATGGGTGCACTCACACAGAAGGTGCGCGATGGTTCCTTCGCAACTGCAGTAAGTGCATGTAGGAGAGCTGGCCATCCCAATGAGATAAGAGTATGCGTTCGTGAAGGCCACTCCAAGCCACAGGCGGCATAGAAGAGTCTCTTCAGCTCGAGATATTCTTGGGGGAAGACGAAGCTGCAGATTGGGATCCAAGTTATGCAGGCGCGCGTTTGTGAAGTCTGTTGAGTTCCACTGTGCCAGTGTGAGGTCACGTGCAAGCGAACGAAGTCTTCTAGCTGCGTCGGGTCTTGAGAACGGGATGGCTGTGTATTGGGTACCATCGTGTACAGATCTAGCGGCCTCACCTGTGCGGTCATCGCCATATATACCGCAATGACCTGGTATCCACTGATACACTATGCTGTGCTGTTTTTCGATTGCTTGGTGATGAAGAAGCCTTATTTCAGCTACTAAGTGTTCATTAGGTTCATGGCGAAAGGGTGACATAAGACATTGAAGAGATGCCTTCGAGTTCGAGAAGATGAACCAAATTCCCGAAGGTTCTTTCACTATAAACTCCAGAGCTGCACGTATGGCTGCAAGTTCTGCAGCTGTCGACGACGTCAAATGCGATGTCATGAATTTAATTGTGATGTGCCTCGCGGGAATAACCACCGCCCCTGCAGAGCTTACTGAAGACACCGAGCCATCCGTGTAAATGTGAAAAGGCATCACAACATTCTGTTTAGAACCTGCGCTTCAAAAGTCGTGCATTCACAATGTGCAAAAGAGTTTTTATCTGCCATTGAAGAGGCTTCTTTCGGCTGGTATGGCTGGGTCAGTCATAACGTATGTTGCTGAGACGCTTCCCAAGAAGATTAAGCACGGTAACTGAAAAGATCCTACTAAGTTCCTGGTGGACTGACAGAGGCCAGCTGTGGTCGCGTACATAGTAGACAAGGCCACACATAGCCTGAAAATGTGGCTATATAGTCGGTTCAACATGCTGTTGATTTTCTCGGCGCCGATGAAGCTTGCTCAGCTGAGCCAGCGCACTAAATGTGTGTAGCAAAGAGGGGACTGTCTAAAAAACTATGAAAAACATAGATTTACTGTATTTGGTTTCTAAAGGGAGTTTCAGGAGGAGGGATGTACAGTGACTCTACGAATAAGGGGCAAAGCGTGAATGCTATATTGCCCGATTGCGCACAATGTCGTATGTGGCAGCACATTTTCTTAATAAATTATGCACGAGGGCGCAGTTGATGACCTAGAGCAGCTTAGTCTGAATATCTGGCGTCGTTCTTCACATAGGGTGACGAGAACCGGTGGTGTAAAGGAAGAACGATCGATAAGGGGAACACTCAACTTGTATGGTGGCCACTTTTGTAACGAAGAAATTTTTTCACAGTGAAAGCTGTTCTGAGATCAACACAAGGGTTGCGTGCACCGTCCGCGGCCTCCGCAGCCGCCACCGATCTGTGTAACCGCCATCGCGTAAAATATGAAAACAACATAAATAAAAAAATTGGCAGATACCACGCACCTTAGAAATCGTTGTTATGCGAAGCATGCCGATCAAAGGTGAATATGTTTTTTTATTGATTGATGTTTAATGAAGTGCCGCTGAATATATGTACGCGTCCATGCACACACATACGTTAAACCGTCTCATATGTTTTATCTTAACAGTTGTTGACAGTTACGTAATGCTGTAAACAGCTACATCAATATTAACGACACCAAACGCGGTAAGCTGATATGAAGCGCTGGTGTTTGCACTGGTGCGCGCGAAGATGGTAGCCCTCCACACTGCTACACAAATCATGTTCAGTGGATGGCACTTAACAACCATTTACGTCCACCGGACAAGACGGCTGTTTCATAGGAGTAGATATATCATGTTTGTAAAACTGGACAGCCAATGCTGCAACCACGATTGACGTTACACGAAGATTATGGTCTATTTGAAAAGTATATCTGAGGTCTTGTGCGACTCTGTGGTAAAATTCTTCGTTATCATGCAGAATGCTAGGGTTTCGTTTCTGCTGGTATACTACCATTTATTGTTTGTATTCGTCCGGTCATCGCTGCCTATGGCCGCTTTTTCTTAACGCTCAAGGATTAAAATAACCCATATGTGTTCTCACCGTTTCAGGATAGATAAAAAAGTCTATAACCTGTGACACATATCTGCATACCAGTGGCGCATACCCACCCCTGGGTATGTGCCATTGTTTTTCGGAAAGTGCTTGACGACTTCTGCGACAAGATTTTGACATTATTTATGTCGAGACCAGCGAGTCGCACATATGTCGAACCATCTTGCCCTCGCGTACTAATTTCGGTGTATCCCAAGGGGGCGATCATGAGATCTACCAGACGTAGGCGGCTACACAGATAGATAGATAGATAGATGGATAGATAGATAGATAGGTAGATAGATAGATAGATAGATAGATAGATAGATGCAAAACGTGCTTGCACTTGCAGTCCACAAAGAAAGGCTTCGCAGTTAAAAAGGGACACAGTGGCATCGAAACCGGGTTCTCTGCGTGCCAGCCCAGCACTCTGCCACAAAGCCACGCAGGTGATGAAAAACTCTGTGGCAAATCAGCCTTAGAGAGGCTCAATGTCGGGAAAGTAATCGCGTTAATATGAATAAAAAGCGTTTTAGAACAGCGAAGGAACTACCAGGCGTCACATAATGTGAATTATGATATGAGCGAGTCATAAACGCTCAACCCCGCTGCAAAAGCTTCAGGCAAAATTCTTCATCGTCGTCAGCCACAGCATGAAAAAGAATTGCTGGAAATCCATTGCAAGTGTGTAGCGGGTATCATGCTTCTCCGAAGAATGACGAAGGATGACATCGTGAGGTTGTGTTTGAATTGTAGACAACATCGTAGAGAGTCTCCGCTGACAGCTTAGCAAAAAGCAATGAGCCCATGTTTTCCGAGAAATGGAACACGTCCGGACGGTTTCTAGGTGACGAGACGCTAATTCACGTCGAAAAGAGAAAGCTAAGATAAACACACCTAACTGTTATTTTTTACTTTATTTCATGTTCAAATCTAGAAAAAATGAAAGTTGCTCACAATGAGTGTCTGGAGAAGGGTTTACTTGTGTGCAGGCGAACATTCCGGCAAAATCCGACCTATCTGAGCGTTCGATGAGCCGCCGTCTCGTTTAGACAGTGAAGTAGCCCTCATCGTTTTCGTCTACGATGCCGTCTTCTCAAAGCTGTCTATTTTTTCGGCTACGTGAGATGTGGAATGAGATTTAAAATGGCCGCCATACACATAGGTGTCACTTTAGCCGTCTATGGTAAGCATTGGAATACACCCTGAATATGATGATTTATGCGGTAGTGGGTACCCTGTAAGTGTGCTTGTAGCAGAAACACAGTTGTTTATTAAATGGTCGAAAAGGCCCCCTTGTAGCTTTCGCTGTGACTGTGCCACGTGCTGCGCGCAGGCCTGGTGATTTGATATTTCAATAAGAAAAAAATATTATCTTGATTTGCATGAAAACACTAATAAAGCATAGATATTAATAAAGTTTCGCGACGAACCAACCATAAATCTACACCTAATGTAACTCCAGTCTTCACAAAAACCAGTCCATAAACGACTGTTGATAATTCAATACAGGCCTAAACAGCTGAGGGTTTGTACTGTACAGTAAGATTAATAATGTTCTGAGATGTATTCTGCTAGCGAGTTCTTTAGATTCCCCTTCTGTTGACGTTTTAAGAGGGTTCACCAATGACAGCATGGTTATTGTACGCACTGCCAGGTTTCTTCATCAGGTTTTCTTTTCATCGAACAAAGATTCTAACATTTTAGGGGCGAAGCTACTTAAGGCGTGGGCTGAGCGTCCCGTCGTAATCGTATGTAGCCACCTCTCGTTAGTTCTTGAACCGGCCGTAGAAGACGTTACTTGTACATATACTAAATGTATATACGCTGAAAAATGCAAATGGTACGATACTAGAAGACGTTACTTGTAGTATGATAAATAATAAAAATCACAACATATTCATGGAGCGAATGATGATGAGTGGGGCGAAGCGTCCATGAGTCCGTCCGCACTTCCGTCCGTCTGTTCGTTCTTGCTTCCATTCACCCGTGCTTTGTCCATCGTTCCGTCCGTGTGTCCATCCGTTCATCCGTACGTCCGTCCGTCCATCCCTGGGTCCGTCCATTCGTGCATCCATTCATGCGTCCATCCGTCCGTCCATGCGCCCGCCCCTGCGGTCGTCCATACGCCCATCCATCCGTCATCTCGTGGGTCCATCTGTTCGTCCGTTCGTGCATCCCTGCATTCGTCTATGTGTCCATCCGTCCGTCCATCCCTGCGTTCATCCTTGCGTTCATCCGTGCGTCTATTCACTATCCGTGCGTACTTCCATGCGTCAAACAGACAGACAGACGACGGACGCACGCGGCCAGCGGATTATTCATGCTTTGCCGATAAAAAGTATGATACGCGGAGGGCGGCAGCGGCTCGTGCTCGAAGACGCAACCGCGATGTGCGAGCGCGCGAGAAACAGCAATGACGTCAAACGAAGACGTTGGTTATCGCGTGTTCTTCGGTGGCGCCGTATGCTAGGGGGCGTGGTGTAGTAAAATAAAAGCCGTTCTGGCGCGCGCGCACTTTCAAAAGGTCGGCGGATGGACAAGGCTGCAGAGCGGTGTGCGCTCAAGGCGGGCTCGCGCTCGAAGACGGAACGCAGATGTGTGAGCGCGTGAGGCGGAAGCATGCTGTGAAGCTGCGTGGCGGTGCCAACAATATCCCGGCGTACGGAAACAGGAGGCTGCGCAGCAGCGGCGTGCGGACCCATCTTCGCCCCACTTTCCAATATTCACCCCGTGGATATTCTGTCATTTTTTTTCGCCAGTACCGCACCAGGATGAATATATCAGCTTGGTTTTCTACCTTTTCAAGTTTATCAATTCAGATTTTTTGCGTAGGGTACCAAAGAGCGCAGCTGCAATTCAAGATTGGTTGTACACATGCTAGATATAGTTTTCTTAGGTTTGGTAGCGAATATTTCATATTCCGCGTGCGGAAACACTTCCCTGCATTGAATTTCATCTTTCAGGCTGAACATGGGGTACTAATGCATTATAAACATACTTCGAACACGGAACGTTCTTATTCGCTTTTACTCCTCCCATAGACAACATAATCATCTGCAAACAATCATACACTCGAAGTAATGCTCGCATTATATCATCGAAACCAACTGCGCTTTACCGTGCGATGATGTGAATATCACACGTAACTTTCGCTAGCGTATTCCTCGTGTGTTGGGTAATGCGTGAATATAGCTTGCTGAACAATAGGGATGCACATGTAATATTTATTAGGCTGCTTTGGAAGCGTAGCCAACAGGAGAACCACAATTTACGTTAACCCGAAATCACGTCTCTATATTAGCAGTGCATAATTAGTGCTTATTTCTTTGTTATTAGATGGGATAACTGACAAGGCAACCACAATGGAGGTTACACTGCAGGGTATTTTCGCAAAGCAGTTTGAAGACTAGGCAAGGTTATGTGAAACTTGAGTTGCACCCGAAATGCTTGAGTTGGATCCCTGCTGAGATCCGGATTTTTAGTCTTTGCATTCGTTGGTTTCATGTTGTCGATGTTGGTTTTAAAGTGAAAACTGTTATGAGAACAAAAAAAGGGCGCTTTCTAGCATCGTAGTTGTCCACTGCCTCTGATCTCCATAATCGCTATCGCGCGAAATAAAAAAAAAACTGGTTAAATAGAAAGCACCACGGACACAATGAGATTCGATTTCAGTTCCCTTGCATCCCAGCTCACTGTTCTACCACTCTTCACTCACCGGTATTTAACACGATAGCCTTAGAGAGCTCGTGTCGCAGAAAGCCCGCCGCCGGCGTCGGCCCTGTTGGTTGTGAGCGAAAAATCGTCTGTGCGTCTGTGACCAAAAAATCAAGTTACCGAGATAACCACGGGAGGCCACTACTTCTCCACGCGTGCTCGCGCGTTCACATTGAAAAAGCCGCGCGTTCGAAGAAAAGTGCTCAAGGTCATGAGGCACGGTAGTTTCTTTGCCCTGCCACCCCTCCCTGCTTAGCTTTCAGTGGTTTCGTCGAGACGAAAGAAGAGATAATGCAATTGCTGCATGCGACACTCGTCACTCCACTCGCACTGGACGGGTTCTTAAAATTTTTTCGGCGTTGAATTTGTGGGTCAATAAGCTTTCCTGGCTAATTCATTCCATGGTTACTTGAAAAAGTGTTTCAGGGCCCCTCTAACGCATTTTGTTCGACAGATGTCACGATGAAATTGAGCCCATTCGGTGATAATAGCGCGCGCTGGTGCAATCTACCGAGGGCATGTTTGTGTGCGTGCGTGTGCATGTAACAAAGCATATTAATAAGTATGCACTTAGCGGTTGAAGGGTCCAGTAGGGGCCGGATTTCGCTATTGTGTTCAACTCTTAAAGGCGAAGCTTAAGGGTCCCCCAATGTTTTTTTCTTTATTTCTGGTTGGACGTCGAACAGAAGGGCACAACAAACATGACAGAACAAACACTACCAGGGCGTCAAGCACTGCTAAAAGACATCCTGCCTTAAAATTATCTCCTAGTAAACAGAGCTTATACCTTTCCTAACCATGAAGCAACACATTTATTTGTTCTTACTACCTCGACAAACCTTCTGGTTTTTTGGTAGGGTAACAGTGGCATCCAGCCATTTGAAAGGGCCAAACTCCGTGCAAGGCAGTCATCACAATAAAAGCAAATGGTAATCCGTCATCATTCTTTATTGCTTAGTACCTGCTTTTATGAGGGTCTCACGGATGTTTAATTTTATTTGCCCTCTTACCAAATATACCCCTACTAAAATTATACATCTTCCCTACAGTGCAGTAAATGTGGTTAATTGTTTCCGCTTGGCTACAGATTAGACTGCGGGGCCCTCATGGCATAAAAAACCTCGCTCCTCTAGAAAGGTTCTCAGAGGAAGTGTTCCAGTGTGTTAAAAGCGAACGTTTTTGTATTTGCAGCTACCTGGATTTTTTTTAGTTGTTTGAATAAATTCGCACTCTTTTAAAGTACTCTATACAATGGGTTTGGAAGCACAGTATGACACAAATCTTGATAAAGTTTTTTAACAGACTACAGGTAGCTTATCGAAAAACGGACACAAAAAATCGCACGTAGGCCACAACTTTCTTCATTCTTCGTCTAGTATTGCACTTCTCATCACATGAGAGCTCACAACAAACTCAGGCAGCAGTCTACCTACTCTTGTTGGACACACTTTTAGTAAAAAAAGATCTCCTTTCTCACCGTAAAAAAAAACAACCGTTTACTTACTGTTTGATGAACAGGTGTGCTAGTTCAAGTACCTTTAATCAGTCAGTACATGAGTTTAGAGGCGCACTGCGCCATGCTAGTGCTGGAAACTCCGCTGCAAACTGAACCTAGTCAGGCTTCCTGACGGGAAAATAATCTCGTTAATATTACTAATAAAGTGTTTAAGAAGCGCAAAAGAACAGCAAGGTGTCATGCACTGTGAATACTATAAAGAACAGGCCGCCGGTTGTCCCAACCCGTTACAAAACCCTAAGGCATAATTATTCATAGTTGCCGGTCACAGCATCAAAAAGTTGCACAAAATTGCGACACGTGTTTAGCGGGCGCCTAGCTGCTCTGAGAATTACGAAGAATGCCATGCTGAATGCTTCCATTCCACACAAATATTATGATTTTTGACATAGCGGGTACCCTGCAAAAGTTACTGTAGCAGTTATCAAAAGCGTGTTTAAAAATGGCTCTACAAAGTCCACTTATCCAACTTCTTCTGAACGCCCTCGTATTTAAAATACCAATGTATGTTCAGCATCCTTGGGTACATAGAAATGGTCGGTTACCTGTGGTGCATACACCTATTCGCCCTCAGATAGAGCGGAGTCACCTCCTGGTGGCCACTGGCTGAACGCGCCCAGAGTGAATTGCTGCTTCAGTCGTCTGCTAGGCACATAATCAAGAATAGTGTGTGCACGTACGTCATACTCATCTTCAAAAGGCATTTGACTTGCTCTGTTAGCTCACGTCTAGCCGCCTGTATGCTTGCCAAGCACAATATACATATTTCGCCTTTCTCGACTTTATATTCAGTGCAATAAGATCAGTGTGGAAACGTGCCGACAATGCTGCGTATCATCGTTATCCCTTCGGTTTTCCAGGACCGTTTTGGATTTCTTGGCGTTGTGTAGTCGAACCACATTGGTAAGTGCACTTGGCGTCGTCCCAAACATGAGAAGTATGTGCAGCGTTTCAGTAACTCAGTGCAGAACAAAGTTCTCAACAAAGTTCAGAACAAAGTTCCGAACAAGGTTTCAGAACAAAGTTTCAGAACGAAGTTCTGCATTGTTGTTGCGTGTCCAACTGCAGCAATATTCCTCATCAGTTATGCGACGAGCTTTAGTTGCGCTTGATTAAACCTTTTAACGTACGGTCTTGGTCCCGTACACCGATATATTTGTGTCTAGTAAATTCTAACACTTTAGTTCCTAAATTATTTTGAAAGAACAAAAAATGAATGAGATGGAGGTGAACAAACTTCAGTCACCATGAGCAATCCTAACATAAGGTGAATTTTAAACGGACACACCCGTTGGTTTAATTTGAATTTACTCTAAAAAATCACATGGTTAAAATAATATAGATGGTGTACCTCGCACATCTCTCGTATAATTTCACCCGCAACGTTATCATTTTTCTTTAAAAAATTTGAGTGCTTTTGTGGCGTCGTCACAGAGTGACAGGAAGAGTTGACATTACTCGCTTGAAAAAGATCACAGCACATCCACAGAGTGAATGATGATGAGTTGGGCGAAACGTTCATTAGTCTGTCCGTGCTTCCGTCCGTCCGTTCGTTCTTGCTTCGGTCCGTCCGCGTGAACAACTGTGTGTCAATCCGCGTCCATTCGTCTGTACAGGCGCCAGTCCGTGAGTCCGTCCGTCCGTCTGTTCGTGCGTCCATCCTTTCGTACTTCCACGCTTCCATCCATCTGTCTGCTAGTCTATCTATCTGTTCATCCATGCGTCCGCCCGTGCGTCCGTCAAGTGAACGCTCCAAGTACCGTCATCTCCCATCTCGCAACCCCTGTGGCACATACCCGCTCTAGAGCGGGTATGTGCCACAGGGGTTGCGGTGGCTACGTACATACGTACCGGTGGCTACGTACCGGTGGCTACGTACATACATACATACATACATACATACATACATGCATACATACATACATACATACATACATACATACATACATACATACATACATACATACATACATACATACATACATACATACATACATACATACATACGGAGGAGCGACAGACCCACGCCTTAAGGAGCTTCGCCCCTAAAAAAACTCCTTCATTACCATTGAAAGTACACACCATCCTCTTGAAAGGAACCCTGGTCGGATGTGAAGCAGCAACGTTGCACACGAGTGGCGTCACGGGTTGAACGGCGCTAACGCGAGTGCTGCTCAGGTGAGCGCTGGGAGATTCGTTCAAAAGGGTGGCTGGCGTAGGTCTTGTGGTTTCTTCGGAGTAGACAAGGGCGCTGGACTGGAGCTGGCACACGTTTCGCCTTGACTACCACGACCTTGTGATCGATTAAGTGCACGCTGAGAGGTTCCTGCAGACATTCGAAGACGAAGTTGGCAAAACCCAGATCGATGCACGTTCCCCTTTTCGTGGTGGGTAGTGGGAGCTTCCCTGGCTTGTGCCTCGTCGGTGTTGCAGGAGGGACGTCGCCATTCGAGAACATGATTTGGCTTTGTTAACCCTCACGACGCCAGCGACGACCGGGTTTGGCCCAATCACTTCGGCAGATGTCTCGGCAGGCGAAAAATCGTCGTAGTTTGGCGTCCTGTATTGCAGATAAACGATTCGAAAGAGTGTTACTACTCTATATGCGCTCGAGCGTTGCGAGCGGTGAAGAAGGTGAAGCGAGAGAGAGGTGGCACGTACAGACATGTTAAAATGCGTACGTTAGGCGCGCGTCAGTTCTATTGCGCGTGAAGCGTCAAGTCGGCGGTGTAGCGAGTTGTGGTTGCATTGGCGGAGCGAGTGGCGGTAGCTGCAAGTGTTGCGAGTGAACGTGCGAGGCGGTGAGCGTGTGGGAGGAGAGGGAGAAAGTGACGTAAGCTCACACTGCAAGGTGAGTGTTACGTCAACAACTAGCTGTGGCGTGACCTACTCGGCACCGCTCCAACAGCTGCGGTGAGAGGAGTGCAATGCGGCGCGTTCGTACGGACGCACAGAGGGACCGCGTTACACAGGCTAGTGAAAGAACTGCTTCGCGTCTAATAAACGAGCGTTTTCTGTACCAATGTCATGCAGATAATCAATCGAAGTAAGCCATGTGCTGAACTTTAACTTTTTATACTGGTACTAGAGTAAGAACAAGCTTGCCAAAGCATTGTTAGCCACGTAAGTTTTATAGAGAAACTTATCAGCTGCCCTTCGTTCTTCCGATAAAATACCAAATAAGAAAAAATGCAGATGGAATTGCGTGGTTATTTTAGCTCTTCGGCCAAACACATCAAAGTTGTTTTTTTTTCTTTCTCTTTCTTTTTAGTATCGTACAACAGCAGCCATGAAAAATGAATTCAGTCACGCTGCAGCAGTGCATAGAAGAACATAAACCAGCACAACACCTCAAATAAAAATACAAGAAACGTGACATAGTACCAAAGTGCATGCGGTCGTTATGCGCGAACATCCAATAAGGTTTGTTGAACTTTGTACATTCATTCATCAATGATAAATGACATATATATTACTGATCGGCATCACTCAACACATTTAATTCGCTGACAGTCGGCTCAGACCGCTCAGAAAGAAGTGCCACGTCGTACATTTGAATGTGTGCCACTGGTTGCCTATCCACACTAGCGCGGGGATATCCCGGCTGCGCTGGCTGCATTTCCGATGGAGGCGGAAATGTTGTAGGCCCGTGTGCTCAGATTTGGGTGCACGTTAAAGAACCCCAGGTGGTCGAAATTTCCGGAGCCCTCCACTACGGCGTCTTTCATAATCATATGGTGGTCTTGGGACATTAAACCCCACATATCAATCAATCTAGCGCGGGGATGCTGGTGCTGCCACCTATAGCCCGATCTCGGGGCAAATACAGAGGTCCGTGTTTTAAGGGTATTTGCCTCAAATGTCTGGAGGAAATGGTTTGACGGCACACGTGACAGAATTGTTACGTCATTGATGTCCTGACCAGACAGTCATAGTCGCAAAATCCTTTACCCTCCTCTGCCAATTTTGGTGCACGCTAAGATGAGGAGGGTACCCAGACATAGGCGCTGTTTTGGTCCCACTCGGGCCGTTGATCACGGCCGTATTTGCTGGCATAACACACATTAAGGGTGTGCCTATTGTGTATTTCGTATAAAAGCGAATCGAATAGCATAAGAATAGAGTTCGAATAATAACTCAACCCTTTTCAACGAAGCCCTACAATGGCAATGTAAACATTATCGTAACAACCCAAGAATCGCGCGATGACTTGTAAGGAATATTCGCATTTAAATGAAAAAAGGTACTGAAGTATTTCAAATTGAGGTAAACTCGTATACAACAGCAACTTGAGCCTCAGAAATATTTGGAGCTGTAGCTCGAAATACAAGTGTAACTTTGTCAACACCTTTTAAACAAAGCTCATATATAAAAATATATTGAACAAGACTTATCAATGAACATACCCATACATGTCATGATGAAGACAGCGGATTGATGACTGCCCTTAGGTGGCACTTGAAGTTTAAGCAAAATGCCTTCGTACTGAAATACATGTACCGTTGATAGTCCAGCGATGATGATGATCAAAACTTTATTACTCCCAAAAGAGGGGACCGGTCGAGAGGTCTGTTACGCTGCTTAGAGGAGGTCAGCGGGGACACCGCGGCCTGCAATGCGCGTGAGATTACCCGGAGTTGCTGTGCCGAGTCTGTGATATGCAGAAGGGGCTCCCATGTATCTTCTGTGTGAGAAGCGTCAGCGTACTGTGAGCAAATCCATGTCATGTTTATGAGGGTGGCTGATTGTGAGCAGTATTTACAGTGTGGTGTCACGAGGTGTGGGTATACTTTGCTATAAAGCCAGGGGTTGGGAAAGACACCTGTCTGAAGCTTGCGTGACAGGACGGCATCACATCAAGGGAGGCCCTTATAAGCTGGAGGACAGGGGAGACGGCCTAGTCTGTAGTGCTGTAGAATGTCTGTGTAAGTGACCAAAGGAGTTAATTCTTCGCAGGCCTGGGAGGGCGAAAAATTAGAAGTGTAAGGCGTAAGGAGCTCCGCCCGGTAGTTGAGATCTCGGGCAAGAGTGTGTGCCTGCGCACTTCCACTAAGGGATTCATGAGCTGAAGCCCAGATAAGAAAACGAGGTGAGACAGGCGGGGTGTGATGCTTTATGATTGAGTATGCCAGTGTAGAGATACGACCCGCGTCAAAATTTCGGATGGTGAGTTGGGAATCGCTTATGATCACCTTGGTTATTGGGTCGGTGATTGCCAAAGCACTGGCAACCTTTTCGGCATTTGTTATATTGGTGGAGTGAATTACACTACACGCCGTGCTGCACCCACGATGTGGGGCCAGGGCGACAGCCACCATTGTTGATCGATGTGGGTGTCGCGAGGCATCTGTGTACTTGACATCGGAACGATTTGAAAGACGTTGCTGTAGTTGGGGTGCTTGGTCAGCCCTACGATCCGCATGATGTTCAGGGTGCATGTGCTTAGGGATTGGAGGAATACGAAGACTGAGTCGTTGATCTGTCGGTATATCTTGGTAAGTGGTGGCCGCCCACGTGGCGATGAGTCCATTTTGGTGCAATACAGCACGTGTCGCATGCGTGAGTGAGAGCTGCTGGTACTGGGAGGTAGCTTCTATAAGCTCATTGACCATGTTCAACACCCCAAGGTCATTAGGTTTGAAGGTACAAGTGGACATCGGGAGTCCTAAGGCGGTCTTATATGCCTTGCGAAGCCAAGTATCGAGGCGATCGAGATCAGTGCGCGTAATGCAGAGGTGGGGAGCCAGGTAGGTGATGCGTGTGAAGACAAATGCCTGAACCAGTCGAAGAAGGTTGGATTCGCACATGCCTGTATGCTTGTTGGCAACGCGCTTGAGGAGACGACCAATTTTGTTGGCAGATTGGTCAATTCGCTTAAGAGTGGTAGAGTTGCCACCATTGGCCTGTAGGTGTAATCCTAAGATGCGGATGTGATCTCTTTGGGGAATTAGCATCCCCTGCACTTGGAGATTATAAGAGACCTGTTTGGGTTTGCGTCCCTGTGATCTGACAACAATGTATTCGAATTTGGTCGCAGACAGGACAGGCCTACCGTAGAGAGATATAGCTGCCCACGCGGTTGATTGCTGTTAGTAGGGTTTCTTCGATTTGGCCATCACTACCTCTTGTAACCCACAGGGTGAGGTCATCTGCATAGAGAGTGTGATGCAGATTTGGGATGTCAGACAGAAGTTTGGGAACTCTCAACAGTGCAACATTGAAGGGGAGTGGGGATAGCACGGAGCCTCTGAGTGTTCCACGGCTGCCGTGGGTGAAATCTTTGGTTGCATGCACCTCAGTAATTCGATGATGTATACAAGAAATGTTACCCCTCTTTTTTCAACATTTCGTTCCCTTGAAGTAGATCAACAATGCTTTTTGTATGCAACTTGACGAGAATCACCACCAAAATAGAATTCAAGCATAGCGATAAGAAGTGAACAAGCCCTTTCTGATTCACTTCTAGGCGTGATGGAGGAGCAAACATCATTTCAAGAAATCATAGTTTGCTTGAAGAAGTTCTGAGTGAGCGATTTTGTATTACGATGCGAGTGTAACAATCAGTGAAAAAATGCCCGTTTTGCCCAAAGATCAGAACAATGAATAGCTGCGGCCTTCCCCTCACGTAATCGTATTATTCTTTGGGTGTGTCTATTCTCCCAGCAACCGGGAGAATTGGTCAAAAAAATTTCTCCCAGCAGTCGCCTCCCATTGGCTCTCATAAATCACGTGACTAACTGCCCGGATAAATTTTTTGTATGATTCTCCCGGCAACCGGTAGAACTGAACCTAACGTATTCAACATAACCTAAGTAACATAACCTAACCCAACGCACGCTGGGCCACGTCTGTCCAGTCTGTCCCGCAGCCTAACCTAACCTAATCTAACGCACACTATTGGCTACGTATGTCCAGTCTGTCCCGCAGCAGCCAGTTTTTTTCACTTCTTATGGCAGTTGGTCACGTGACATATGAGAGCCAATGGGAGGTGAGCGTCTGGAGAAATATTTCTGAACAATTATCCCGGTTGCCGGGAGAATAAACACTGCGTTATTCTTTCGCCTAAAAATGCGATAGCGAGATATAGGAAAGTCATAACAAAAAATAAAGAGCAGCTCGATACTTGCAGCATGCCTCTGACGCACAAAAACCGCCAGGTTGGGAATAGCTGCCTTTCAGAACTTCCTTTTCTTAACACTTTTTGGGCAGCTGCTGCAATCACACTTGCAGGCCGGCATTTCGATGCTGATGCTGATGACCTGAAGTGTATGGCACTCACCCATATAAGGGGATGGGCCAAGAACCGGGTGGCAGGGTACCTAAATGAAACTAAAATAAAATTAAAGCTAATCTGAAAAAATTAGTTTAGAGTTAAAACTACTATGCCAACCCTCGTCTTTCTTCGGAGAAGCCTGGTACCCGCTGCACCATCGCAAGGAACTTTCTGCAATTTTTGTGCTGTGGCTGATGATGATGATGAGTTATGCCAGAAGCATTTGTAATCCCCGCAATTTCCTCCAGTGGGTACGTGCCACAGGTAATAGGTGAACAAGTTCAAGTTTTTGTAAAGGATTGGAGCATTGGCAACCCACTCGTTGTGCACTTCGCAATATGTGACACCTGGTTATTCCTTCGCTGTTTTGAAACACTTTATTATTCATATTAACTTGATTATTTTTCCTGACATCAAGCCTGCCCAGGCAAGTTTGCGAAGGAGTTCTGAGCCCCTGCGTGCTTGACAGTGAATTGTGATTTCTGCAAGTAACCTGAAGCGATAGAGCAGTGTTGCACTCTTTGAAAATCTGAAACAAACAATCAATCCATAATTAACACTCAGGAAAGAACGTCTAAACACTGGTCATGGTATTATGTTCCTTCCTTTCAAAAAGATCTTAACCGATAATGCTCCATGTGTTGTAGGGGCTTTATTCACTATGGAAAAGCTACGTGATTGATATACACGCCGAGTCACCACGGTCGATGAGGTCTATCTCCAAAAAGAAACTGCTCACATGCATGGTGTTGTTGAGACGTTTGACACCGTATCGGAATGGCTTCCCTTTCTGGACGCTTGCGCGTGTTTGCCTGACTTCTGATGAATTATGTCGTGAATGGTTCCCAATTACTAGTGTTGATTTTATACAATAACTGAGCAAGAGAAAACCAGTGTGGCTCATTAAAACAATACTGGGCTGGCACCCAAGGGGAGCACGTTGAAATCCCAATGTTACCTTGGTGTTTTTATTTAACAAGTTTTCCTTTTTTTTGCGATAGTAGTAATGGAAACCAGCAGTGGCGGCATCGGGCAGCTAGGGTGCGCACGCCATTCGTGTTGTGATCTCATAACAGCTTTCACTTTAGAAAGAGACGCTCGAAAGGAATCCAAAGGTATACACAGAGCAAGCTTGAGCTAGAAACTGCCACAGTTGTTCCGCCTTTGTATATTAGCAGTGCATTGCAATGACTCACTTGCTTTCTTGCTTGATTTTCGGGTCTTACCCAATAAGAGGCTCGGCCGTAATTACCAAGGAGGTTGTAATATTAAGAAAATTGTTATTTTTGAAAGGGATGAGGTTCAAATTTATCACCACAGCAAAAAACAAAAACAGTTTAGAATGACTGGTCTATAGTACAATATCATGTAAACCAATGAAGCAATAAAACAGATTCCGAAGCTAAAAAATTTGATTGTAGATAATGTTAACAGGACATTGTTAACAAGAACTTCGCATATGGATAAGGTGTTCCTGTTGCTGAATACAAGAAAAGACTCCCCTAATTGAAAGAATGTTTAGAAAATTCAGGGAAATACGTCAATTACTGAATAGTTTTTCGAGATGTTTTTTATGACGAGTTAAATGATGGCACGTAAGCAAAAAATGATCAATTATTTCAGGTTCTCACACAATACTAGAGCTGTATAAATAAAAACTTACAGATTATGTATGGCATCGAAATATTGTGATAGCCATTACAACTTATTGAGTAGGACATCAGTTGTTATTCCAGGCAAAAGAAAGATGACCCTATTCTTGGATAGATAACTTCATTATCATGGCATCTTGAAGTAAATAATACTTTGGGAATCTAGGCTACGCAATCAAAGCTGTGTGAGGTACAATGGACATCACTGGACTACCTAGGGATCACCATGCGAGTGTTTCAGTCATGTCGTTTTCAAGTAATCCACGATGTCCTGGAACCTATACTAGACGCAGAGTACACAAATTTTGGGAGACGAACTGTAGTAAATTATTCAGTACATAAGAATTGGAAGAAAATGCATGTAGAGAAAGACATCTACTAGAAATGGTGAACAAGGACAATTGCATCGCGGAATCTGATACCCTAGATATTTCTTTTTGTTTTAAAAGGTCCCCTCACCAGGCCCCATAAAAACTTCTACTTAGATACTGGCTGTTGGGGTGTGTCCAAAGAAGAGCGTCATGCCACAAGAATTTTTTTTGAAATGGTTCATTACAAGGTGAGGAAACCCCTAAATTGAAGCGTTGCGAAACCATGATGCTAGGAGGTCGCCTTCTCAACCCGAATTTCTTTCCTTCTCTCTCCGATATATCAGCAAGAGGTCACGTGTGTATGACGTGCCCGACAAAGCTCAAATCTTTAGCACGTGAGCAGAATTTTTTTGTCGACCGACGTATTTTTGTGCCCTACTGCCCGTTTCTGCGGAATGAATGCCTCATTGCGTGCTCATTTGGAAAGGCGGTCTTCGTAGAGTAGTCTATTAACTTGATGGCTGAATGAGACGTGGTGGAATATATAAGAATAATAAGTGCTCGAACGTGCAGGGCCATTAATTTTTATTCGTTTCAAGGGTTTATGTCATCTTGATGTGCCAACTGCTGTGACGCGAAAGCATGCGAAACGCAGTCACATCAGCCCCACATTTCTTTTCAGTTCACGAGAAACAATGAAAAAAAACGCTTATATTTTCTCTGTGTGTCCCATTATTTATCTGAAGTTTTATTGATCTATTCACACAATAAATTACACAAACTTCACATGTCGTGTGAAATAAGTTTGCCGTGTCACGTTCTATTGTTAGCGACGTCGGAGCACAGTCGTATACGTAGAGGGTCGATGTCAAAGCTCTATACCGTCTACGTAAACCAATCCCGTCGTCTACGTGATCCCACGATTCTCTAGGCCGCTCCCGCAAAAGGAAGGGCGAGCCCCGTTCATCTTTATATTTTATTCATTTCCGCGGCCCTTAGCGTTGCGAATCTCGCAGAGGTGATCGTGAACGTCACATTGTACTCATCAGCTGAAAAGCGCAAAACCTGATGAGGGGCCCTTCAAACTGCGGCACGTGGAGTGACCATCAGCCGGTCTCCCAATGGACTACGAGCCTGGCGCCTTCTGACGTCCCTTCTATAGACGTCCCTTCTATATACGACTCCGGTAACTGCGAAGACCACGGGTAGAAAAACCTGATTGGGGTCATGGTGAACATTTCGCGATTTGCCGGTATAACGTACGTGTTTGCATTTGACAGTTAAATCCAGAACTTTGCACCTTCAACGCCTACGTTTACGAAGCTCTGTGGTGGCAAACACCTCATATTATCGCGTGCGTCACCAGTCTACTGTTGCATGGCGCCCACTGCATCCAGAGGCTTCGTTGACCTTCATATTCAATGTTACCGCGGCTCTCCGTCAAGGGTACTCAGAACGATAATAGGCGACCTGCATCATCACACTTGCTTATACCACCGGCGGTGAAGAACGCGTGTAATTCGCTTACCCAACACGTTCGCAACAGCTCGTTTGCAGCGCTCTCGCTGTTCTTTGCGACAGCTGCGTAAATTGGTAAAACTGAAGTGAAAGCGTCCAGGGCGATTCACAGTACAACACCAGCGTCGAGTGGGTTTTTTCTTCGCAGAGCGCAGAGCTGTTCGTCTGCTCTTGTTTTTGCCGTCGTTCTGACGAGTGAACGAGCAAGCACGTAATGGCGGTTTGGTGACGCGTCAGAAAAGCGGGGAATATTCGTGGCTCTTTTTCCGAGTGTTTAACGCACATGCACACCTAATATTTAGCTCAATCATTGTTTCGACAGCGCCAGATGCACCTAGTTGCGCAGCAAACTGTGCAAGAAAGTCTGGCTTTACACTACCCATAACTGTGCCGATAGCTGGAGCTACGTGTTTGCGAAACGCCAAAGTCTGACGTATATGGGGCCCAGTGCAAAACCTCTAGTCCGTGGTGGTTCACATGGAAATCAGCGCGGGAGTTTGGAAGAACTCCTGGCGGATTAGTTCGCCTAGGGCCTCCTGTCATACAAGCCAACACCTCCGTTGTCAACCATCCGGTCAATTCTATCTTCTTGACTTCATGTGCACTAGGTGACTATGCAACTTCAAGCCATCTGCAATGAACCCATTCGTATGCACAAGCTCAAAGCTACCATAGAGCGCAGAAGGTGACGCTGTGCTCCTGCAGCAGGCGGCATCACGTTCCAGATGCTGCGTGTCTTAATGTGTGCTCGCTAGTTGGGCGGCTGCGGCTTAGAGAAGCCGGAAGATCGATAAGAATGCAAACACAGTAAATAATGGCGTACTTCTATACAACCATTAACTAATCGCCAGTAAATTGATTAGTACATACCCAAACTACGTAGTGTCCTTCGCGTTCTTTCAAATGCGTAAGTTTTTTATTTGTGCTGTTCCCCGTCACGCGTCGTCTCCATCCTTCGGGAAGCAATACAACAATACGTTGCCATCTTTTACCGCATCGCTACGCATTGTGGCACACAGCAATGATCTTTGGACATCGCTTTCTTCTTTTTCGGGCTCGTGCGTGTGTCATGGTGAAAATAAAGGAACTATGAGACCGCTTCTCAACGATGGTAACATATCTCTTTTCAAAGTATACCCTCTTAGAGCCGTTACCAGGTGCGGCCGTTACGTGAGGAGTGCAGTTGAAGTCGCGAACACACGGCGATGCTTCCATGAGCAACAGAGTCGCCCCTGAGGAAGGGACCGCATTGGTCGTAAAACGTCGGGCTGTTTTTAAACTGTAGCTTGAGCCATTTGAAATTCTTGCATCTTCCACGATGCCACATATTGCCACGTTTCTTTCATCAAGCTTTGTTATTGCCCCAATACACTACACAATTCTCAGCGCAAACCGGGCCTGCAGTTTTCGAGAAGCTTTGGGACTGTAGTAGATAATTTCGATAAGATCACGCCCACTCCGCGAACTGTGCAGATTATTCCGGAACACTCGTCACCGCCAGCGATAACGCTAGAACATTCGATGGCAAAAGTATAAATGCCGAAGCACTTCGCCGCTTGTCAGTAGTTGATCGACGGCTGACGCTCCGTTCACTGCTATCTGTGCAAGACTGCTACTGTAATCAGACTTTCCATTTACGGGGCACAATTCGCCCAAATAAACAGTTAATTTCCAACATAAAGTCTCCTGTCTTCGGCCAAGTCACGACCCCGTGACATCTGGGGGAGGTGCTGCTTCGTTCATGTACCGGACGCCCCCGTCAAGCCGCGAACCCAGCCCACGTCGAGGAGAAGACACCGACGCCAACCAGCAGCAGCGAACAAGCCGCCGGCAGCAAGCTCTACGACCGGAGTTCGGGCTTCTACAAGACAGGCGCAGAATACCAAGGCCATGACCGCGACTGCAGCAACAATCACAACCGCAGCGTCCCAGCCCACGATTGTCATGCATCAACCCAGGGAAACACCAATTTTTCATGGGTCATCGTTCGAAGACCCGCAGACCTGGCTAGAAATATACGACCGCGTGGCCGCCCTCAACCACTGGGACAATGACGAAAAGCTCCGTTGTGTGTTATTCTATTTGGAAGACACCGCAAGGGCCTGGCTCGAGAATCGGGAGTCCACGCTCCGAACGTGGGATGTTTTCTGGGGCGCATTCCTGCAAACGTTTGCGAGCGTCGCTCGCAAACCGCTGCATTACTAGAGACCCGGGTTCAGCTGCCTAATAAAAATGTTGCCATTTTCACAAAAGAAATGACCCGCTTATTCCGTCACGCTGACCCAGGCATGCTTGAGGAGAAGAAAGTTCGTTTTCTTATGTGAGGGGTCAAACAGGAGCTCTTCACGGGGCTAATGAGGAATCCACCGAACACCGTCCAAGAATTTGTATCCGAAACGACCACTATCGAAAAGACCCTGGAAATGCGCACCAGACAGTATAATCGTCGCCTGACTCCAGAATGCGCTGCCACTCAAGCCAGTGACTCCGGAGACCTGCGTGAAACGATCCCAGCGATCATGTGGGAAGAGCTGCGCAAGCTGTTGCCTTCGTTGCAGCCTCAAGTGGATTCGATTGCCGACATTGTGCGAGAAGAAGTTCGGCAATTGCTTCGAATTCCCCAAGCACTGCTGCCCGAGCCGGAATCTATGAGCTACACCGCTGCAGTGCGCAACAATGCTCCTCGCCGTCCACGCCAAAATGCCACCCCATCGCACTTCCGTCGCCAGATTCCACCGCCGCCACCACCCTCACCGACGTCCTACCGTTCGCCAGCGGGCCAGCGCAGTGCGCCGAAGAAAACCGACGTTTGGCTTGCACCTGACAACAGCCCGCTCTGCTACCACTGTGGCGAGGCCGGACACACATACCGCCGTTGCCAGTACCGACAGATGGGACTGCGTGGCTTCGCCGTCGATGCACCACGTCCACAGCCAGGGGAACGGCCACATGACATCGCCGACTACCTGACAGGAACTCAGTGGACACCACGAAGTGCTTCCCGTTCGCCGTCGCCCAGCCACAGCATGTCACCGGACCACCGGCAGTACTCTGGCCCAACGCGGGGCCAGTCTCCTAGCTCGAATCCGGGAAACTAAGGGCAGAAACCGATGGAGGTGCGGTTGCTGTGCGACGAACTACCGAAGATCCTCCAACGATGAAGGCACCGCGACGAAGCTTTCTGTACACCACACCTACCAGGCAAAGTCTTGATGATGAAGCCTCCCTCACCGAAGGTTACCGGACGACGCAACATAGAAGTAGCGGAACAAGCCGACGAAGCCGTGGCCCGACGCCACGGCCTAACTGCAACGCGAGACGGCGAACTAGTGACCTTGACGTTCTTAGCGACGGCAACAGTGTGACCGCTCTCGTCGGTACTGGAGCCGACTATTCCGTCATTAGTGGGTCATTCGCCCCGAAGTTGAAGAAAGTTAGGACAGCTTGGGAAGGCCCCGAAATCCGCACAACCGGAGGTCATGTCATAACGCCAGCAGGAATCTGCACAATGAGAGTCACCATTAACGGCCGTATTTATCCTGCAGACTTCGTAGTTCTACAGCGTCGCTCGAGAGATGTCATCCTTGGCATGGACTTCTTATGCCTCCATGGTGTTGTCATCAACCTAAGAACAAAGTCAATAACGTTATCCACAGAAGAAGCACTACCGCCACGCACGCCGTCAGGAAACCATGCCTTGAATGTCCTGGCAGAACAAGTCGCCATTCCGCCTCGCTCCTGCGTCATTATTTCAGTCGGCACTCCTAAATAACCCGACTTGGAAGGTGTCGTTGAAGGCAGTCAGCATCTGTTGGTCCCCCGAAATATTTGCGTCGCAAGAGGAATTACAGAGCTGCGGGGAGGCAAAGCAACGGTTGTGCTCACAAATTTCAGCAATGAGTACAAACATTTGAACAAAGGATTGACGGTCGCATACATCGAAGAAATTGTGGAAGCCACCAGCGCTTTCGCCCTCGCCGATTCGGCGGAACCTGCTCAGAGGAACCAAGCCCCACCCACAGCTTTCGACGTCAATCCCAGACTTCCGAATCATAAGCAATAACAGCTGAAGGCCCTGCTCCTGCAATACGAAGATTGCTTTTCGTCGTCATCGAAAATTCGGCAGACCCCAATCACGAAACATCGCATCATAAGCGAAGAAAATGCCAGACCACTCTGTCAGAGTCCGTACAGGGTTTCGACGCAAGAACACGAGGCCATGAAGAGACAAATTGACTAAATGCTGCGGGATGACATCATCCAGCCGTCCAAGAGTCCATGGGCGTCTCCCGTGGTGTTAGTGAAGAAAAGGGATGGGACCCTACGATTCTGCGTCGATTATTACCGCCTTAACAACATCACAAGAAAGGACGTGTGTCCTCTCCTACAAATAGACTACGCACTCGATCGGCTCCATAACGCCAAGTATTTTCGTCAATGGACCTCAAGACTGGCTATTCACAAATCGAAGTCGACGAAGAGACTGAGAAAAAATGGCGTTTATAACACCGGACGGCCTCTTTGAGTTTAAGATGATGCCCTTCGGTCTTTGCTCAGCGCCTGCAACTTTTCAACGCGTTATGGATACGGTACTGGCAGGATTGAAGTGGTAGACTTGCCTTGTGCACTTGGACGACGTCGTCGTGTTTTCCTCGAGTTTAGACGAGCATCTTCGGAGCCTGGAAGCTGTACTTCAAGCCATCAAGACGTCCGGACTAACACTGAAGCCAAAAAAGTGCAGATTTGCGTACGAGGAGCTCTTGTTCCTGGGGCACGTGATTAGCAAGTCTGGAGTTCGTCCCGATCCACGGAAAACAGCCGCCATCGCCGACTTCCCGCCGCCCACTGACAAGAAGGCGGTGTGCCGATTTCTTGGCCTGTGCGCCTACTATAGGCGGTTCGTGAAAAACTTCGCCCGCATCGCCGATCCACTCACTAACCTTACCAAGGCCGACATAGAGTTCAAGTGGGAAACGCCGCAGGAACACGCTTTGCAGGAGCTTAAACATCGCCTCCAGACGCCTCGGTTACTTGCCGATTTCGACGAATTCGCCGAGACAGAAATACACACTGACGCAAGCAGCCTAGGTCTCGGCGCCGTTTTTGTGCAGAGTGCTGACGGACTTGAACGGGTTATTTGTTACGCCAGCCGATCGCTATCCAAAGCAGAAGCCAATTATTCAACAACACATAAGGAGTTCCTCGCCGTCATCTGGGCTACGTCTAAATTTCGCCCCTACCTCTACGGCAGACCCTTCAAGGTTTTGAGCGACCGCCACGCCTTGTGTTAGCTAGCTACCTTGAAGGACCCTTCAGGTTGTCTCGCACGGTGGAGCCTGAGACTTCAAGAATATGACATTGCCGTCGTTTGCAAGTCCGGCAAGAAACACTCCGACGCCGACTGTCTCCCTCGTGCGCCTGTCGACTAACCACCACACGACGACCCGGATGACGACTAATTCTTGGGAACAATAACTGCCGACGACTTCGCTGAACGACAGTGGGCCGACCCGGCACTTGACGACCTAATAGAATACCTCGAAGGCAGGACCGCCGAAGTCCAGAAGGTATTCAAGCGCGCACTGGCGTCGTTCTTCCTGCGAAACGGTCTTGTCCAAAAAAAAAACTTCTCACCGCTCCGAGCCAAGTAACTCCTTGTGGTGTCTTCAGCTCTGCGGCCAGAACTCCTGCAGGCCCTGCATGACGATCCGACAGCAGGGCACCTCGGTGTTTCCCGCACGCTCGCGAGGATACAAGAAAGGTACTACTGGCCACGTCTTACCACCGACGTCGCTCGTTATGTGAGGGCATGCCGGGACTGTCAGCGACGCAAGACACCACCGACAAGGTCAGCGGGACTTCTGCAACCAATTGAACCACCTCGCCAACAATTCCAGCAGATTGGTATGGACCTACTGAAGCCGTTCCCGACGTCGGCTTTCGGAAATAAGTGTATTATGGTATCTACCGACTACCTCACCTGCTACGCCGAGACAAAAGCCCTGCCCAAAGGCAGTGCATCCGAGGTAGCTAAGTTTTTCGTCGAAAATATCGTCCTACGTCATAGCGCCCCGGAGGTCCTTATCACCAACAGAGGAACGGCATTTATGGCTGACCTAACACAACCAATCTTGGCATACAGCCAGACAAACCACCGCTGGACGACAGCGTACCACCCACAGACCAACGGCCTTACAAGCAAGACGATCGCCGACATGCTGGCAATGTACGTTTATGTCGAACACAAGACGTGGGACGCCATTTTTCCGTACGTGACCTTCGCATACAACACGGCGGTGCAGGAGACGACGCAGATATCTCCATACAAATTGGTCTACGGAAGGAGCCCGGCAACGACGCTCGATGCCATGTTACCCAACGTCACCGACGAAGAAAACCTAGATGTGAGTGAGTACCTTCAACGCGCCGAAGAAGCCTGACAACTCGCGCGTCTCCGTATCAAGAATCAACAGACGACTGACAGCCGCCGTTACAATCTTCGACGACGCTTCGTGGAATACCAGCCCGGTGAACGTGTTTTGGTGTGGACGCCAATACGCCGACGTGGAATCAGTGAAAGGCTTCTGCGACGGTACTTCGGACCGTACAGGGTGGTTCGACGTCTCGGCCCACTTGATTACGAGGTTGTCCCCGACGGCATCACAAACTTTCAACGACGCCGATCGGGACCTGAAGTCGTTCATGTCGCGCGCCTCAAGCCGTTTCATGCGCGTTAACAAACTGAAACAGTGTTTTTGTGTTATATTGTATCGTAATTTATTCATTGTACTTTCTTGCATTATTTTTGTACCTTCATCTTTAGTTAAAGCATCGGGACGATGCCTTTTTCAGAGGGGGGCAGTGCCACTCGTTCCATTTCCCTAGTTTTGTTATCGTCTCAGAACACTACACAATTCTCAGCACAAACCGCGCCTGCAGTTTTCGAGGAGCTTCCGGACTGTAGTAGATAATTTTGATAAGATCACGCCTACTCTGCGAACTGTACAGATTATTCTGGAACCTACGCCACCGCCAGCGATAACGCTAGAACATTCGACGGCAAGAGTATAAATGCCGATGCGCTTCGCCGCTTGTCAATAGTTGATCGACGGCCGACGCTCCGTTCGCCGCTATCAGTCCAAGACTGCTACTGTAATCGGACTTTCCATTTACCGGGCACAGGTTCGCCCAAAGAAACAGTTAATTCCCCACATAAAGTCTCCTGTCTACGGCCACGTCACGACCTTGTGACAATATATTTCTGTTGAAACGTTCACATTGAAAGCTGACAACGCAGTGTTAACGAGCGCCGTAATCCCCTAAAGGACCGTTATAGGGACGTAGGTATTTAAACTTTAAAATTCTGCGCAGCTGACGCATACATTAACTATTTAAGTGTAGGGCTGGGTTCATTACGACCATATCAATGACCGATAGGATTACTGGAAGTTCAATGAGCACGTGGTGAGAAGGAAAAGGGGCTAGACAACACGCCTATTATGTCCATTGCACCTGATAGCACCATGCTTGTTCAACAAATTCTGAATAATGTAATCAACAAAATGCTTCATTGTATGAAATCATCTTTCTTACATAACTTGTTCCGATGAAAGCTCTGGCGTGACAACAATCCGTGTTCGCCCCGGTCACATAAGCCCGTCACGAATTGTGACTTAGTGCAGCAAAACGTGCCTGTAACTCTGTGATAGTCCCTAGTTTATTCTAAGGCGTCCAATTTATTACAATTAGAAAGCTCAGTATAACAAATGAGTGGGGCCATTGGAAACGCGATTTGACATTTGATATGCTGAGACTCTTGCATAATGCGAACTACTAAAAATCCTTTCCCAGCATCTTCGCTGGTTGTACTTCAAGTTACCACCCCTGTTCTACCCCCCCCCCCCCTTCTGTCGGTAAAATGTGTAGCTGAATGCGCCCCTCCTTGCGAGTGCAAATGAAAGTGATGCGGTGGTGTTTAGGTTGAAGTGTGGGCGATAGACGTGAGTATATGTGTAGCTCTGGACTCTTACACAGTGGCCTAGTGGTGACGGTGCTTGATTGTTGACCAACAGGCCTCGATATTGAATCCCTGCCGCGGCATAACTCCACCCCAGGTTGTGAAAATTTCCGGAGCTCTTCACTACGGCAGTTCTCATAATTTTGTCGTGGTTTGGGGATGCTCCAAGAATTATTAATTAAGAGTAGCTTTGAAAATATGAAGTAGAGGGCTTAAACTGAGAGTTTGAGTAGGCATGAATGAATACCAGCGAGAGAGTAAGCTTGAGCGAGAGAATAAACGTGAATGAGTAGCGCTGAGAACGAATATAGGTGAGTGTGAGCAAGCGTGAGTGAGTTCGGACCGATGGTGAGTGCAGATGAACGCGCGAAATATTTTGCGCATGGATGTAAGTACTAATGAGTGCGAGGAGGAATGAGCGTTAGTAAAGCCGTGAGTGAGTGCCTGCGACACTGAAAGTAAATGCGTAGGGGCAGGTCGTGGGTGAACATGCACGAGCGTTAGTAGACGTCAGTACGCACATAAACGAGTATCTGTGAGCGTAAGTTGATGTGAATATGAGCGTTTGTATGTGTGAGTACACTCGAGGGGGAACGTGAGTGGGCAACTTGGATTGGAAATATATGTGTGATCAGAGGACTTTATTACTTGTTGACGCCGCCTATATCACTAATGCGGGTGTTTCTTGCATATTCTGTTCTTCGGTAGCACTACCAAACACGAAGTTCAATACCTCGTTGTAAATGCATAATGCTACTCGGCATATTTTCATATGCATTCTAATTCGGTAGTTACCAGATGTTAAAAATTTCTGGAGCCCTCCACTACGACGTATTTCATAATTGTATTGTTCATTTGTCACGTAAAACTACCCCATGTATTTTTATTGATTGAACCACTAAGTCCAGAATTAGCATTTCGTTAGCATATACACTCAAACATCTTGCATAATACAAGATGGTCAGTAGACCACCACCAGGAAGTTACAGGCGTATACACACTTAAAATTATGAAGACATAGATGTATGAGCGTGCATTTCCAAGCAACCCGTCACTGCAACCAACACTGCGTTGGAATCTCCACTATGTTTGGTGGTAAAATTAAGAGAGTTTAGGCGAAATGATACTTTGTTCAAATCTTCTATTGTGCCTTTCAATTACAGCTCAATATGAAGCACAACGCAACGGATTTCCTGCCACAGCCTACTTTGAACGGATGCCGTCACGCCATTGTATAATGAGGGAATAACAAAAGGGGTCATGAGATAGAGCCGACAGGAAGCGTTAGTAGTGTGCGCTACGACTTCGCTCAACTGCGATAAAAGAGCTTGTTGCTGGCCCATATAGTTCGTAAACCATTTCACAATCATTTTAACGCCGTCAACACACGGTACATTCACACAAGCACAACCAGACATGCAGGCTACAAACACGCATAGCGCTCACTCAGTCCAGCTGTTTACTCGTCGCACGGAGGTCGGAATATGTACATCAGGTGGCATTTGCGTACATCAACACCAACGAAGCCTCTATATATCTATATGAAGCATTTCTTAGCCAACTTCGGTGGCTTTGGCCGTATCTATCTATCTATCTATCTATCTATCTATCTATCTATCTATCTATCTATCTATCTATCTATCTATCTATCTATCTATCTATCTATCTATCTATCTATCTATCTATCTATCTATCTATCTATCTATCTATCTATCTATCTATCTATCTATCTATCTATCTATCTATCTATCTATCTATCTATCTATCTATCTATCTATCTATCTATCTATCTATCTATCTATCTATCTATCTATCTATCTATCTATCTATCTATCTATCTATCTATCTATCTATCTATCTATCTATCTAGCCGCTTGCGACTTTTAGCTTGGCATAACGCGTTCGATGCTCTAACCACTGAGCTATTACGGCGGCTGCGACTTTTAGCTCTCCTGGCCGTTTCGTTAGTGGTATTGATACCGAAATTGGTATGGCATAACATGACTGCATGACGAGCATAAAATCACTAATCATTACATTAAACTCATGACATGAATGTCATGGATGTCATGACTTACGTTTCATGGTCCCACTGCTCTTGCGGTTTCGTTCACATGACATCACAAAGCTGGCATGGTATGACGTGTTTGCTTGGCAAACATTAGTGACAGACCCTGACGTAGAAATCTTGAGATGCATGTCATGTAAGTCATGATTGCAATCGTGGTCGTTTCGCTAGCTTCAGATATACGAAATTTGGTATCACGAAAACTCAACGGATGATGAACGTATATCACTGGTGCAAACATAATAATTATGAAATGCGTGTCATGCAAGAACATGGCTTCAAATGACGCTCATGATGTGCTCGCGGCCATTTCGCTAGCTTCACATATACCAACTTTGGTGTTACGTGACGCTAATGGACGACGAAGGTAAATGACACGTCCAAACATGATAATCATGACAAGCGTGTCCTATAATACATAAATACATGCCACGCTCATAGCGTGCTCGCTGCCGTATCGCTAGTATACCAAATTTGCGATTACGTGACAAAAGTAAAAGACACGTTCGAACATAATATTCATGACATAGACGTTATGTACGGCATAATTTACGTCCGCCTCGTAACGTTGTGCCGATTTCAAAGTAACATATCAACCTTCCACATTCGTGCTTCGCATATTATCGATTCCCGCTGTACGTGGGATCTGCTAATTTTTTAATACTGTCACAATGTTTGGCAACGAATGACTTTGGATATGCATAGTCAGCTTAATTTATAAAAAACGACTAATGTAAGTGAAAAAATAGGCTTTCTTTTGATAACATTGGCTTTAAATATGTTTTCTCTCACGTAGTGAATGCGATACGCCATCGCAAACGCTCCTGCGGTAAAACCCAGTGATGTAGTCCGAATTGAATCCCCGTCTGCGGAGTGGTTCATCCAAAAGTCTTTTTTTTTTCTTTGGTTGGTAAACAATCTGCGTGCTAGGAAGAAATGTTGCAGGGCGTAGAGTAGCAGAACTACAGGGTAAACAATGAAGCATTGCGAGTGCAATAGCGATGGATGTGCATGCCAGTGTTATGGAAAGCATAATGAACGACGCAAGAGATTGCAGTGAATGAGTGAGACGTGACAGTGGCTGAAGTGACCATGCCGTCGTACAAGGTGATGCGAAAGACGATACGAGCTGCGGCGTCCTCTCTGGCCGAAATGGCCACCCGTTCTCTTTATCGCCCGTGCCTCAAGCTCTTAGAATGAACTGCGTGATCGGTGAGCTAAAGACTACGATTATGATGAGTTATGATAATGCAGCGACAATTTCAAGCAATGCACTTGGCAAGACTCAGTGGCTGAAAATCACCGTGGTACGCAGTCGCAACAAACGAGCATGCCAGCCGGCCACTCACTATCAATTTCCGCGGCGAGTAGCCGTATAGCCATCGATATTTCTATTTGCTCTAAGTACTTAGAAAGTACGTGAGGAATGCAAAGCGGCAGTACAATTTGCATGAAAGCATAAGAGCTAACGTGGCAGTTATGAAGTAGGCATCTTACTTCAAGCACACACCAGACGCTTGTATTTAACCTTCAGTATAACTGGCAGCATGGCGCTCTCTTACGGGTTTTTCCATGTGTTTATGGTGTTTATGGTGGCATTGCAGAAGAATCTGTCCCTGCGATATCTTTAAATCCTGCTCGAAGCACTAACGCACTGGCCGCGGGCGCTTGTATCACTAAAGCGATGAAGCACTGGTGTCTTCTAAGATTCTTGATGTTGCACGGCCGCTGTACCGCAAGTGGCGCTGTGGATCGATGGATGGATGAATTGATGTGGCTGTACCCTTCAGATAGAGCGGTGGCTAACGCTATCAAGCCGTAATATTTAGTGAACCAAAAACTAGATTTATTTTTTTTCCTTTATAGTGAGGTATAGGACTCGTTCTTTGCAATGGAGGGTTTAATTTTCACTCGTGCCTTGACATTAGCCACCAATCAGATAACCTCCTTCCTGTTAATTCCACCCGCTTAAAGTCTATTTTACCCTCCATATCCTTAAACCACAGCGCTTTGAAAAACTCTGTTGATTGATTGATATGTGGGGTTTAACGTCCCAAAACCACTATATGATTATGAGAGACGCCGTAGTGGAGGGCTCCGGAAATTTAGACCACCTGGGGTTCTTTAACGTGCACCCAAATCTGAGCACACGGGCCTACAACATTTCCGCTTCCATCGGAAATGCAGCCGCTGCAGCCGGAATTCGAACCCGCGCCCTGTGGGTCAGCAGCCGAGTACCTTAGCCACTAGACCACCGCGGCGGGGCTTGAAAAACTCTGTGCCATCATCCTGAACTATAGAGTGAAGCCATTTACAGAACATTATCAAGTGTTCGGCAGTTTCCTCCTCCTCTTTGCACGCACTGCATACTGTGTCTACCCCTTCGTATTTGGCCCGATATGTCTTGGTTCGCAATACTCCCTTCCTGGCCTCAAACAGTAGAGAACTACCCCGGGTATTATCATGAATCCTTTCCTTGGTGATTTCCTGCTTAAGAGATCGATAGATCTCTAGTGCGGATTTTTAATCATGCCAATTCTCCACATATCGGTAACAGCTTCCTTCACCTTCTTCTTAACCGATAATTCTTTTTGGTTTGGCCCCCTGCTGTTTTCCAAGTATTTACCAGTCAATTTTCTGGTTCGCTTCCTCCATTTCGTATCGACATTCTTTATGTACAAGTAGCTGAATACCTTCCTAGCTCAACGCTCCTGACCCTTTTCTCTCAATCGCTTCTCATATTTTATCCTGCTGCTAGCTTCCCTGCCCTCAAATGATGTCCATCCCATATCACCTTGTACTCTCTGATTTGGTGTATTCCCGTGAGCTCCTAAGACAAGCCTGCTTATTCTACGTTGCTTAATTTCTAATCTTGCTTGAATTTCTGATCTCATGCACAAGAGCGCATTGCCGAACGTCAGACCAGGGTACGCGGATTTCAAGGCGCCCCTTAGTGGTCCTAAAAAGATTGCATACCAAGGACCGCAGTATCCGGTTATGCGCCGCAGGTGATTGACCATCTTTTATCTTTAGAGCAGCGGCGAGAACCAACATTGGTAGTTTAAACCCATGAGCGTTAAAAATACCGACATGCATTCTAGGATACAGACATAGGCAGTGTTGACGGGAGAAATGCAAAGCACAAAAATAAGATCTCAGCAGGAAACGAACTAGTCAGAAATGCTACCACAGAGCCGCACTAGGTCTTGAAGCTGTTTCGGAAAAAGACCGTTATGTAGGCCTGATGATAGTTAGAGCACGAGAACAAAATGACGACAAAGGGACAAGAAGGAGACAAGCGTTCTGTTCTCGCACTATATATCGTCATGTCTTACTAACTAGCCCAAACCACCCCACTTCTATGTTATTCCAGCGTAATGTCAGTACAGGGTAAGTTGTGGCTCAGTGCTACAGCGATTTAGTTTTATAGCTCAAGAATAAACTTTAAATGTGTAGCATGCATCATGTAAGACTAACATTGGAGTTCTAAAGCTGGCTCCCCCTTTACAGCAGTGTAATAAACATTACATTTGTGTTCCCACAGTTCAGTAATCTGTATTCAAAAGTTACTCGAGCCGGAAGAATACGCTGAAGAAATTAATGTATGATATTCCCAGCATTGCACCGTAAAGTGCACTTCACTTTTGTAACAGTGACGGTTTTATTTATTTATTTTATTTATCTCAAAATACTCCAAACGCCTCAAAAGGGGTATTACATAAGGGAACAGACACATGAATAAAACAAAGCGTGATTACGGCCCGAGAAAGTAAATATAATAAATAACGACAGGAAGCTATGTTATAAAACCAAAAAAACAATAGGAAACGCACAGTATATGCATTGCGAAAAAATGTAAAAATAGAGGGAATATAGAAAATATTAAACAAGACAAGAAAGAAATGCTACCAAACTAAGGGCACAAGTAATTGCAGCACACAAGTAAAAAAGTAAACTGCAGTCATAATTGTTCAAAGCACGCGTTTGCAATAGACATAATAAATAAAATGCATTTTATAATATAAATTGAGCAAATTGCTGACAAATGATGGAAAAAATTTAACATTGAAAATCACTTGACGGTATCTAAAAGAGCACTCGTGGTGGATATTTAATTGGAATCATTGCGTAAAACTTCCTGAAACGTTGAGAAATCGGTTCAATGGGAATGTGGGACAGCAGGTTATTCCATGCAACTATTGTTCGGGAGTTGAAAGAATAGGCATAATGAGTTGAGCGACAGGTTATGCGTTTCATTTTGAAGATATGGTCTACGCGTGGAAAGATAGCTGCTGGTGTTTCGAAGATGCAGTGAAGGCAAGGGAGATGACAAAGTTTATGGAGAAGCGAAAGACAGGCAGTTCCGCGGCGATGAAATAAGTCTTCATGTTGGGCGCGAGATTTTAATGCTTAAGTACTGGTGCAGGGTGAATAATCAGAATATATTAACCGCACAGCATGGTTTTGTAAAGACTGGATGTCATGGGGTATGTAGATTTGTATGGAATCCCATATCGCTTGGTATGGGATCCTGTAACTCAATTCTGTAATGAATTTAGCTGTAATGTAATTATACTGACGTTTCGTCATACCATGAGTTACCATTTAAACTTCAACGTACTCTACGTGCGTGGTAAGGCCAAGATGTGCACCCAGCTACTGCATTCACCAAAACACCTACACTCAGCTCGTAATGCTTCGCTCAAAAGCGTGAAGAAGCCTCGCAGACGCTACAGGTGCTTGGTATGAAACTGACTCTTACAAAGCGCGGCATATTGCGAATTGTTCCTTTTTCTTTTTCTAACAGCATTGAATTAATAAAAACAATTCACCAGGAAACAAAGGTGGCGATGGTGCGCATACACAGCGGTGTTTATCATCTTCAACGAAAAAAAAATTTCTAAAACCTTACGCCCTGTATTTGCTGCCGACAATCTTCGTCTGAGAATAACTTAACACAATAAACAATTGTATCGGGCCAGTAGGTATGAATCCATCTTGGTAGGAAGCACAGCCACTATTACACAGAACACACAGCACAAGCGCTTGTGTTGTTTGTTCTGTGTAATAGTGGCTGGGCTTCCTACCAAGAGAAAAACGTGCCTCACATTGTTATAGATGTGGTTATGTGTGAGCCTTCATTGACCTGGGTTTTCACGCTGCTTATTTCGCGATACTGTCACCCACATAATACAGCCCGTGCGAACCTGCAGGGGCGCACATCAGTCATCTCTTTTATCTATAATGCCTATGCATGCTTTGTTATTCGGCCATCATCGCAGCCTTCGGTTTGTGCATTGCAAGCTTGGCAGCAGGGCTCGGGTACCGAGTCATATACGACCACCGGGAAACATATGACAAAGCTCCTCTGTCCTGTGGAGATGTTTAAATCGGGGAAACCGACAGATGCATTAACGGGTGGTTAAACAGCATGCGCTGAAATGGATGCGAGGTTTGACGCTGACGAGGGCTGGCACAGAGCTAGTGCTACATTTGATGCAGAACTGTGGAACACGGGAAGAAGATTTTATTCAAATAAAAATATCCTCTACTCTTCGTTAGCAAAACTTGATCATGACAGGAAGGATTGTCGTGTCTACACAGAAGTAGTTGCAGTTGCTGTTTACTGGGAAATACTATTAGTGCCATTCCTACTGTCACTCAGCTGGCGTCGCAGGTTTTGATCTGGATGCACTCGTGCAGACAGTCATTATCTACTATGCAGTTTCGCCCAATTGAATAATGTTGTGGGGTGACGAGTTAAATTGAACAGGTCGTGTCTTATCTTTTCCCTGTACCCTTGCACAGGATCTCTCACGAAATTCAGACGTCCCACACTTGCACGCTCTGCTCAGACTTTGCTGACTATGATATATGCTCTGGCGTTGCCCCACGTTAAAGGCGAAAACATGGTGCGAATTCGGATACCAGACTGTTCGTGCCAACAGCCGCATCTGTCAAACGTCCAACAAGTTCCAACAGCATGCAGCGTCGATTTTCACGCCTTGTGGGCATTCAACTCGATGAACGGATCCGCCCGGAAACCGCACTGGTCTGGCGGCCGCAGCCAATGACAGAGCGAGAGAGCGACAAAGGTCACCTCTGGCGGGCGCTCATCGCAGCTGCTTTGTTTCTCGCCGCTACATTATCCCTCATTGCCCTGGTATTGAGGGTATCGCTGTTATCGGAGGCATGACAACATTGCATAAACTGTTTTGACGTAAAATAACTCATGATTGAATGAAGTGATTCTGGAAGTGTACCATTTCTGCAAGGCAACGTTTGTTTCCGTATCACCAATGAGATATCGAGCTATGGCCACTTCGCAGCTCAACAAACAGCGGCACTGGCCGTCTCAGTGAACCGGCTCACTTCGTTCCCTCCTTTGCTCTTTAGATCGAAGCCGTCGAGAAAAGCAGTTGCGCGTGTAAAAGCGTCATATAGGTGTAGTGCAAATTTTCATCGCTTTTGGCAAAAAGAAGCGCTCGACAGTGAGCGCACGTTGAAAAACGAGTGGCGCTACCGAGAACGTCGGCCTAGCTAAGCGTGCGCTCGGAGTCGTGAATGAATGTGGGCTGCGGCGATGTTTGTCGCTCGCAAAAGCGCACTTTTGTTGGCCATGTAAATAATTATTATTTATAATTAGTTTATTATTTATTTGTTTATTTATTTATTGCAAACCTACATTGTCCCATTGGGCATTACAGCATGGGGGGGTTACATACAAAAGTATACAAAGTAAACACACTCACAAAGCGTAGTAAAATACCTCGTTGTCCAAGATGTTTGCAACGTCGGGCGATGGAGCATTTCATTCTTTTATGGATCGTGGAAACAAAGAATAACCGATGACGTCACCCTTACAGGGGAATTCACGAACTTCCCTAGTGCATGATCGTGTCTCTACGAGATATAGGTGGGTAACTTGATATACTTTTCTCGCTCAATGCCGATTTTAAAATAGTGTACAGCGTGAAAAAATTTCAGTCTAAGGTTTCTCCTCCAATCTTGCAAAGCCTGTCACCATAACTTACGTTTGCTTTCCATCATTCCTAATGCTCTATAACATTAGCAAATAAAGGATTACTCCGCGACGTTGTTTGTATTGTGCTTAATAAAGAGGATACGATGTCTTCCGAGCGTGAAAGCTGAGATGCCGTATGTGGGCGGAGCCTGAGCGGTGATGGCTCTGTCCACCCCATGTGTAGGGAATTGTCCTACGCCGCATTCTTGTATGTTTGTTTCCGTAGTTACTGTAACTGTTTTTTAGTTGTGTTGTTCGTATATTCAAATAAACCAAGTTGATATGGCAGAAGGAGTACCGAAAGGCATTCGAGGAGTTAAAAAAACTCATTCGCGAGAGCACGGTGCTTGCTCACTATGACGAGTGCAAACCCCTTCTCCTATCATGCACCGCGTCACCATATGGTGTTGGCGCTGTTTAATCGCAAGAGGATGAAAGTGGAGTAGAAGCACATATTGCTTTCACGTCCCGAATGCTTGGGCAGGCGGAACGAAATTATGCACAACTAGACCAGGAGGAACTTGCCGTTCGATTCGGTGTTGATCATTTTCAGAAGTATGTAACTGGAAGACATGTGACTATCACAACTGATCATCAGCCGCTACTGAGCACCCTCGGGCCGAAAAAGCCACTCCCGCTGGTCTTTTCACCACGTATGACCAGATGGTGTCTGAAGCTGTCTTCTTACGACTACGACCTTTTTTTACAGAAAACGCAGTTGAAACCAGAACGCAGATGCATTGAGCAGGCTACCACTGCAAGGAGATGACGATGAGCCATCCCCTTCCGGCAATGTTCTGACGCTACAAAGCGTGATCAACCCCCAACTTTCGCCCAAGCGCATGGCAGAGCTATCGCGCGCAGACAAAACTTTCGCAGCATTTATTCAGGCAGCCCAGCAAAAATGCTACGTGCATTGAAAGGCGATGACTTCCGACCTTATGTCAAACTAGCGCCCGAGCTGTCGACGCTGCAAAGATGCTTACTCAGGGGCTCTCGAATAGTAATTCAGATCGCGGCTCGCACCGCAGCTTCCAGAATTATTCACTCATGAAACAGGGGCATCGTTGCTATGAAGGCCTACGCTAGAGGGTACCTTTGGTGGCCCAGCCTCAGCAAATACACAGAAAAGACTTCCAAGAATGCGGACCATGCCAGGAAAACTGAAGAGCACCTGTGAAGGCGCCCCTTATAGAACGGCCAAGAGCAGCACAACCACGGGAGACAATTCACATAGATTTTGCAGGACCCATTGAGGGCAGCATGTTCTTGCTTGCCATTGACTCATTAAGTAAATGGCTTGAAGTACGGCGAGCATTCAGTTAAAACACCTAATGAAGGAATGGAGAAATCTTTTTGCGACCTTCGGTGTACCGCGAAAGATAGTCACTGACAACGGGCTGTTTTTCGTCTTGGTCGAAACTGAACAATTTTTCCAACGAAATGGAGTGAAACATGTCACGAACGCTCCATACAACCCTGCCACGAATGGTCAAGTTGAACGCATGGTCTTCTAACTTAATCAAGCGCTTGTGAAAGAGAAGGATGCCCCTATATCGCCCACCAACTTTCGTGTCTTCTTCTAAAGGAGCACACGACAACGCATGTGGGCACAACGAAAACACCCGCCATGATGATGTTTGGTCGTAAACTTTTGACCGCATTGAAATACCTGCAGCCCTCAGACTCACAGATTGCAAAGAAAAAAGGAAAGGACGAATGGCGCATTCGCAAAAAGCAAATCGTCTACGCGAAGAACTTCGTAGGCGACCCGGCATGGATGAAAGGAACCATCATCAAACAAGTAGGTCGTCGGTCTTGGTTGGTCAGCACGAACAGGGGTGTCGTGCGACGACACAAAAACGATATTCGAACTACGAGCCAACAAGCTACAGACGGCAACGCTTCTTCAGAAGAGTCACCGGAAAGGCCCTGCCGGTCTTCACACCTTCCGTTTTCCTCCCAGACAGCGAGGCTGATAATCAGCAAGACGCGTCAGGTGCGGGCGCTCCAGAGTGTTGTGCCACGCCAGCGCCACTCGCATTCGATGACGCTCCGCAAGCTCTGCCACAGCGACCTCCAAGACCTCACCATAACGCGATTGGTATGAAGATCATTGGTGACGCACACACAGTGGGGAAGGATTTGTCGTGCTCGTGAGTTTCGCGTTCAGTGGTGTGCTCGAGTTTCGGTTTAGGCCACACGAGATTCCACCGCCAGAGCGTTGAGCAGCAGCGCAGGCGCCGAGGGCACGCTGCCCTCTCCCCCCAAAACAGACCCACTTCCTTCATGTATCAGCAGTCTGCTTCTAATTATTGAACCGAACAGACGTATGTAGCACAGACCTTGTCCACTTCGGCTTGTTATCCCTGTTCTCTACGAGGCAGTATACATTGTTTGAGAAGTAGTTCTAATAAGTGCGTCAAGCTTGAGGGCTTGAAAGTCGTAGAGTTTGAGCATGTTGGAAGTCTGATTATTCACCTTACCAAAGGCCCTGCTAGCGTTGCTGTGCGCCGCTTGCCATTCTCGGGCTCGCGTATGGAGGCTGTTTATTCAAGTCAAGTATCCCATGTCGTTCGGAAAAGGGGTCCGATTTTGCGACAACCTTCGGCGCGGCATCAACTGAGGAGAGAGCCTGCCCAGACCGAGGCATGCTGGGTGATGAGGATATGGCACCCTACTGGGTGGGACTCTTTTTGGTATTCTAGTTTCTGGCAGACAGAGGACTGCACAGCTGACTGGTTGCGGCCCAGAGAGAAAACAACGTCATCTTCCCATGTATTCCGATTTCGAGACAACGCGAAGTTGCCCTCAGGTTACAAAATAGAACGCTCGGGCAGCCAACGCAGACGTAAACAAACAATACCACGGTGTTTAAAATGCTTGTGAGGGCACCGTAATTTGTTGATTTCTGCGTTGTCCTCTTGGAAGGTTTTTCGAAGAAACCGAGCAATAGTATACAATCACCCACCCACTGCACACGTTCGCAAATAATCATGCCAGTTGGTGCTGTACTTGTGCCGTCCGCGAACAAAGACAAAGCAGAACGACGCCACGATAGCTGCTGCTGCGTAGATGAGGTGGACTTTTGCACAGTTAAGAAATAGCTTTCCGACTTTCCCGGTGCAGTGACGCGAAAGTAATTGTGTCGCCGGAAGCCAGATCACTCACATATCTACTCGGGGCAACAGGCGCGTTCATTAGCTTACGTTCATGGTTCGACGGCTGATCCAAACTGAGAAATGATCGGCGCTATATTTGTGGGCTCATAGAATGAAAATGCCTATCATGCCTTTTGGATTCATTTCGGCTAATGGGGCGGGGCCCTGTATGTGACGCAGTAAATTGTCGTGGCCGTACTCTTATGCAACATAGTTCCTTGTTTCTTGAGCTAATTATCAGAGTGTGTGACATAATTATTAGGCATTCTAAAAAGCCAAGGCGTGCTGACACAAGAAGGAAGTCAAGACACCAGAAACGTCTACAAGGAATGGCGAAAAATGAAGGAGGCCCCGATGCGGTGGTCTAAGAAACTCGGCTGCTGATCCGCAGGACCGAGCTTATTTTCGATAAAAGCGAAAATTCTGTAGGCCCGTATGCTCAGATGTGGGTGCGCGTTGAAGAACCCCAGGTGGTCGAAATTTTCGGAGTTCTCACTACGGCGTCATAATCATATAGTTGTTTTGAAACGTTAAACCCCACATATAAATCAATTCATGCAATATGCGAGCATGTCAATCTGGCACGTGCCTGCGTGAAAGGCACTTGATTTCATCTTTATGCAAGTTAATCGACAGTTGGCTGTCACTATATGTATTCCATGCGTCAATCACCTTACGCGTAATAACAATATCTGTGGTAACCATGCTATGGTTATGAGAGACGTTGTAACGGAGGGCTCCGGGAATTTCGACCCTGTCGGGTTCCTTAACCTGCCCCGAAACTAAAAGCACTGGTCTCAATCAATTTGCCTCCACCGAAAATACAGCCACTGCAGCCGGGATTCAATGACGCCACCTTTAGGTTAGCAGACGTGTGCCATTGCCACTAGGGTATCACGGTGGGCTGTCATTCCTGTGGCAGTACGAAATTGGGCATTCACCGAATTTTGGCGTACACGTACACTGCAGAGAATGGAAAGAAAAAGCCTCCGGTTAGATGTGTTCCGATAATCTCTGGTTAATGTAGCAACACGTCTGTCCCACGTAGAACAACTAAAAGGGACTTCGTATGCTATGCTTGCAAGACAATCGGTACACGTGTCAGTGTGTTTTACGAAACTAGCCCACTTCTTGTCAGATGCTCCCTCATTCCCTCTCGGCACAAGGGCACCTATCTTACCTAGTTTATTGGCAGCCGTAAACACAAAACCATATCCACTTTTTACTTTATCTAGCCTGAGGAATAGGCAATGGATGTATGGTGTACCAACAACAAGATTCATCCTATCACTATCTGCAACTGTGCTCGGACTTAACGAACTTCCTTGCACTTTCGGCAACCGTAGCTACTGCGACAAGAGGATAATAACCTAGATCTAAATGACACGCCACCTGTGCGCTAAAGCTATCACTCATTTAGGGCTCAAACGGCTTCGTGAGGGCCAAGACAAGGCGATACCGCTGTTTACAGCGTTCCAGTGTTTTGACGAGTAGTTCAACAGCGGTTTTGAAGATCTTCCAGAATACTGCAGCTTACGTGGTTTTTCTGAAACGTTAAGGCAATGTCTAGAAATTGTATTCCGCTATTTCAAGGCAATTGCTTTGTAAATTTCTGCCCTCCTGAGTTGAATTCGAAATTCTCACTCTCTTAGGTGAACACAAACTCAGAATCCTAAAAACCTAAAAAAAAGTAATCAGCTGCTCAACGAAAAGCATTAATGATGAAATTATATATAGCGTCCTCGAAAAGTATTTCCATCTTATCAACGTATAAATCATTGAGAACTGAATAAGTCTTAGAACTAATGCGCAAATCCTTGGTTTTTGTATATAAGCGCCTTCCTTCCAACCTACTATTATTTATTTATTTATTTGTAAATACTGCCACTCCCAAAGGGATCATAGCAGGAGGGCATATACAATAGTTGATTACAACATAACACAAATTGTGATACAATGGAAACACCAACTAATTATAAAAAAAGTGCAACACAAGAGCGATTAGTGGCACAATAATATAAAGAAAACAGGCTCGCATAAAAAAAACCGTAGGCAAGGGAAGAAAAAAAAGGAGAAAAAGAGAAAAAGAAAAAGCATTGTGAGACTATGGTGTAAGCATTTTTACACAGTGGTCTTTTAGAGCGAGGCGACAAATGCATACTGTGGGGTTTCTGGTATTTGAAAAAAAAAGTAAGAGAGACAATGAATGAAGAACTGTGACAGGTGTAGTTTCATACATCAATAAAAAAACTGTCTGTCAGGGTTCACGGTACAATTTCAAGTGCAGTTAAGAACTGGGTTAGTGATGTGCTTTCTATGATATGTAAGGGAAGGTTATTCCATTCTCTTATGGTCAATGAAAAAAAAGAATTTTTGAAACAGTCGGTATGGAAGGTGTATTAAGTGAGCATCTGCGTATGGTTATGTCAAGTAGGGCGTGTTTGTAAACTTGTTATGAAGTTTGTGGCATCAATATTTACTTTGTTATGAACTATTAAGTAAATAAATTTCAGTCTAGCTATTCTAACTCGGTGCTGTTCAGTATCTATACCAGCAATTTCCATTACACCATAGGTGATTCATGTGGCCCATACTTGTTAAAAATGAACCGTATTGCCTTTCTTTGTACACCTTGAAGTTTAGCGATGTCTTGTTTAGTAAAAGGACACCATACTATGTTTCCGCACTCTAGTATCGGTCAGACAAATTTATTATAAGCCAACAGTTTGGTATCTACGGGGGCTAAACGGAGGTGGCGTCTGATGAAAAAGAGTCGTCTGAGCGCGGTCGCTGTTATGTGGCTTATGTGACTACTCCATCTAAGGTCCTCAGTTATTGTTAATCCCAAGTATTTATGTTCAGTAATGGCGCTTAATTCCGTGTCAATAATTTTATACGGGAATAATGACTTATTTTTTCTCGACAATATGAGTAGGGTTGATTTTTTTGCATTTAATGTCATTTGCCAATCGAAGCACCATTTCGTCGGCTTTAAATACATTTAAAAAAGACTCCGGAGAAACGCCACATTTATCAGTGAAAGATGACTCACGCCCTCGTTTGTTGATATAGTCACTAACCCGTGTTAACAAGCCCTCATGCGGCAAAAAGTAATAAAAGTCATCAATATTCATATTCAAAGCTTTACAGTTGCCCTTGTTTTCTTCAGAAAGCAACTGAACTAGCACCTGAGAATACGATAAAGGCATCCATGGTGTCATGGCTCATTATTGTAGACGCCCTGTCAATTTAGAACTTCCGCGGGAAGTGAACACACACCATGAATCAACTTTGTTATAACCAAAGTTACTCGCCATGCATGACGTTTAACGCAGCAGCGTTAAACAGCTCAGTTGTATGAAATTCCAGCATCGGCGTGGCTATTTGTGAGCGAAGAATCATCTTGTCCTTGAGTGAACGATCAAGAGATGCAAATAAAAAACTAACAATGATCCTCGCTACCGAGCGATTATTGAACCCAGGCAGTCTGCACGGCAAGCAGGTGCGCTTCCAAAGAGCCCCGACATTTGCTGATACTGCGCTAGACAGTGTCCAGTTCTGGAAAAAGGAGTATCAGTGATATTGAGTGGTAGAAGCGTAGAGTCATGCCAGGCATCAAAACTTGTGAATATCGCCACAAGTGGTGACACTCATACATATTTAATTATCGTCAGCAATAGAAGCATCAAGAAAGGGAACAGCTGTGTAGGCGTGGACGCGCACCTTCGCTGATTCTCAGAAGGAATAAACGCCGCTTAGCAACTGCGGTTATTCAATGATACATTGAAAGAACCAATAATACGCGCACAGTGTTTCGTTTCCTTACTTTAGGATGTTCCCCGAGAATGGTTCTACTCTCGAAGGTTCAAGCGTCTTCCACACTTCTTGTGTGTCCAGCATTAAGCCAAGACGCACCAACTAACGCGAGCCGACTTTAGCAAGGATGGTCAAAAATTCAATAATAAATTCGATCACAGATTGCTATCGTAATAATCATAGGGGAAGTAAGATTACGCTTCATCATAGAATGTTAGGAGTAAAGGCATGGTATTCAAGATAATATTTAGAGGGGCGTCGTTTGCGTGAACTTTATCGTTTTATTTCTTACAAACACGAATCTTCAGGCTGAATAACACAAAGTCGCTTTGCTGCAACACAGATTCTGCTGTGAACAAAAGGCGCTTGCGCAGCTGCTCTCCGCACGCGACAAGGAGTCTTTTCGCACGCTGCTTTTTGTTGTTGTTGATTCAGCTGCAGCTCTTGGCACACCTTGAATGACAAAGGACAGCGATTTGTGACCACAGCTGACCTGCTGGATGACGCCGTGATCAATTGTGCTTAGCTTGTTTCCTCACCATTCGAGGATGCTTCTTCCTTATTTTAATTATTTATTGCTACTGCAGCCCCTTCAGAAGCTTGAGCTGAGTGGGATGTATATGTATACAATGCATTAACAAAAATTCATTATATTAGCATTCAAAACATAACAATGGGAATGCGATTACAATAATAAAAATAAAGAGGAAACACACATACTCTAAAGATACCTAATTCACGTACAATTATTTAGCAAAGCATTTATTATAGGTCTAAATGCGACAAAGAAACGGGCAATGGGGTTATCAACAGGGAGCAATGATAAAAAAATAGAATATCCCTGGAGTGAATGATGAGGACTGGGCTGAAGCTCCAGAGGGTTGTATCGGTAAACTGTGAATCTATCCGTCAGTCAGTTAGTCAGTCGGTCGGTCGGTTGGTCGGTCGGTCGGTCGGTCGGTCGGTCGGTCGGTCGGTCGGTCGGTCGGTCGGTCGGTCGGTCGGTCGGTCGGTCGGTCTGAATGTCAGTCAGTCTGTCTGTCTCTCTGTTATTCTGTCTGTTTGTCTGTTATTCTGTCTGTTTGTCTGTTATTCTGTCTGTCCGTTATTCTGTCTCTCTGACTGTTATTCTGTCTGTTTGTCTGTTATTCTGTCTGTTTGTCTGTTATTCTGTCTGTTTGTCTGTTATTCTGTCCGTGCGTCTGTCTTTCTACCCATCCTTCTGTTCGTGCGTCTGTCTGTCTGGTGTGCGTCTGTCCGTCCGTCTGTCTGTTAGTCACTAACGGTAGCCCCACATACTGAATCATCTATAAGCCACAGAGCTTCTCAAAATTAACTAGAGGGCACTCTGGCTCTGCGATCGTTCAGCGACCATGAGAATGATGGGTAGTACACACATTTGCCTAGTCTTCGTGCTTGCGGGCGGCGAATCGTACTTGCGGCTCCGTTTATTGCTGTGTTCCGGTTTTGTTTTGAAAGAAAGATTGAACCCTTTTGAACTTCGTGAGCCAAATTAGAAATTAAGTCTAAAAAAATAAAATGGTGAAGCGCAACCGCTGAACATTTGCTAATACTTGTTTTGTAAGAAAACAGCTTCAAGCCACACGAACACACACGGAGCCAAAAGCAGGCCATAAGTACTAATATTAGACAAATGTGTGTACTACCCTTCATTCCCATGCTCGCTGAAGCGCCGTGCGTTGTAGCTCCCATAGACACTAGCGCCAGAGTTCCCTCTAGTAAGTATTGTGGGAAACTCTATGCTATAAGCTAGGCCAGGCCCACGGCATGATGTCAGCTTCGCGTCCGTGCCGTGAGGCGTCGCTACCATCGAAACGACGACAGCGCACCGCCGGCGACGGCAAAAGAACGCCATCTAAGTCTTTTTGTGACAATTTATTTGTAAGACTTGAGAATTGTAAGCATAAAAACCGTTTCTCCTTTTTTTTGACGTATTTAGTAGCATGCGGGGTGAGAACGCCTGGAAAATTGGTAAGTGACGCACTTTAGATGGCAGCGTGAACCAGAAAACAAACAGTCGTGCCGCACTGCTAGTGAAAGGCACGCGAATACGTATATAATAATTACAGAAAGTCTGCCGAATACTGTGAATGAGGTGTTACGACATCTTCAGCTACAGAAGTGCTGGAACGTTATCAGTATACCTTTACATACTGCAGCGAACGTTTAGTGGGGCTCGATGGATATATCTGCCAGCGCTGGACAGCTTCTGTGCTCCGGGCATCTGTGTTGGAGTACGTAACTTGTTTGCATATGAACGCTGATGCACGCATATTGTTCACTGCTGTACAATTTAAAACGTTGCTTCGGGACATTTAATTAATGTAAACGTCGATTGGCTTGTAATAAAATAATTTATTCCCGCAAGTTTGTGTGGTCAGCGTTGTGATTTCGCATGGCCTGTATGCGGCATCACTCACTTACTAAAGTAAGTGTGCAAGATTCTTGTAAGCGTCTAGTAAGTAGTTTACTGCATTGTACTATATGAAAACGAGAGAAATTGAAACAGGGAGCTGCTCCGACGAGCGGGGGACACACATGAAACAGAAGCAGATGACGACGGTGACGATGGTGTCGTCTGCTATGCGAACGGCCAGCCGCCCCATCAATACGCCCTGGTGCTTTCAAACCCATTTCGTTTTATGCGCAACTATAAATTATCCGAACGATATTTTAGTTATTATTTGTTCAAAAAAGCTATTTGAGTGCAGCAATAATAAAAACTTGTTCAGTTGTCAGTAAAACAGTAATTTTCGAATCTTTGTACAACTGCCGCCACAATTCAGACGGCGCTATCATCGCGTCCAATTTTCGTTCTCATTGGCTCTATGGACATGTCACTCCACTGGCTAGGCGGTCATGAACCGGTCACAGTAGACAGACAAACACACTGCTTTAGGAGCTTCGCTCTAAAAATAGGCATGTTTCGGCCACTAAGAAACATTGAAAATGCTGAAAAAGAGACTGCTTCAATGATGCCGCTGCTAAGGTTATTCAAACTTGTGGCTGTTCTCAGAGAAAAAAAAAAGAATATTTGAAACAGTTGTTATGCGATCGGAAAGGACTAATGGTTAGTTGATGCCTTTGGTGTGTTGAACAACCTGGAGACATCAAAATCCATTCGCTAACGTTGACGTCACTGTGCCCCTTAAAAACTGATACAATTATTTGAATGTGACGAGCGGTTTCTTTTGGCCAAGGGTGCGAGCTTGCCGTTCACGTACCGAGCTGCATCGGAAATCGTTATAGAACTGAAAGGTTTTTTAAAATGCGAATGCATTTGTTAGTCGGGGCATGTCAGGCGTTAGTCGGTATACGCGCACTGGCAGGTGTTCTCTCTATGCTCTCACTTCCTCTCCCATTGTAAAAGCTGCGTGCACGCGCGCTTATCATCGCTCCTAGCAACCGGAGCAGGTGGTGGGGTTGGAGTAACCGAGAGTGAAGACGAGTGCGCTCTTCGCGCACTGGCGCGTGAGGGCGCTCGAATCGCGGGAGCTCGGCGCATAGAGTTTCCCACAATACTTACTAGAGGGAACTCTGGCGCTAGTGTCTATGGGAGTTGCAACACATGGCGCTTCAACGAGCATGGGATTGATGGGTAGTACACATATTTGTCTAACTTTTGTACTTCTGGCCTGCTTCTGGCTCCGTGTGTGTTCTTGTGGCTTGGAGCTATTTTTTTCACGAAAACATAAATTAGCACATGTTCACCGTTTGCGCTTCACAACCTTATTGATTTAAGCTTACTATTTTGAACCAAGTCCCTAAGTTCAAAAGGGTTCGTTCTTTCTTTAGAAACAAAACCGTAACCAGTAATAAACGAAGCCGTAAGTACGATTCGCCGCCCGCAAGTACGAAGACTAGGCAAATGTGTGTACTGCCCATCATTCCCATAGTCGCTGAACGATCGCAGCGCCAGAGTGCCCTATAGTTAACTTTGAGAAACTCTATGGCTCGGCGATGCTCCCGCGTGTGTGGAGAGAGTATAGGAGAGGCAAGGTTCAGTGCTTCGCCACTCCTTTTCTCGCCGTTCGCTTTCCTTTCTCCCTGTGCCCCACTCTACCGTCCCATCGCTCGTACGTATACATATAACACTCCTTTTGCGGACACTGATTTTCCTCATATCTTTATTTCATTCTTTTCATCCATGTTTACTAGCCAACATGGCCATCTTCCAGAAATTGTCGAATGCGTTTACTCATTCATGTAACCTATCGATAGTACAATTGAAGGTATATCTAAAATTATAGAAAACCTGAAAATGTCTTCATATTCTTGTATTGACGATACCAATTCTAAAATGTTAAAGAACTCTGCTTATATCTGTCGTATCATTCTGTTTCGAATTTTTCGGCAGTCGCTCACTACAGGAATGTTGCCATCTGACTGGAAGACAGCCAAGGTTGTGCCTGTTTATAAAAGTGTGACAGTAAAAGGTCACCTGGAAATAATCACCCAATTTCCTTCAGTTGTGTATCCTGCAACATGCTCAAACATACCATACCTTCTAACAGTTATGCTTATCTAGAATCTAACAATTTCTTTTTCTCTAACCAGCACGGATTCCAAAAGGGTCGTTCTTGTGAGGCTGAACTCTGAGTTCACCTCTGACCTACATTCTAGCATGAAGAGTAATCTACAGACCAATCCTTTATTTTTAGACTTTGCGAAGACATTCGATCCTGTTGCTGACTGTCGCTTGATTGTAAAACTGTCATCCATAAAACTAGATTCACTTGCGCTAACATGGCTCAGAAACATACTAACTAACCGCCAACATCTCGAACAATCACTCTTCATCACTTTATTACGTTTACCCGGGTGTTCTACAAGGCAGTGTTGTTGGTCGCATTCACTTTTCCTCATCTACTATAATGACCTGCCTGACAACTTGTGCTTATTCGATGAGAACATTCGATGAGAACATCATAATCTAGTGCTTTGGGACGTTAAACCCCACATATCATCATCAGCAGCAGCAAAATCTATTGCCCTATCCGAAACAGTAGCGGTACTCTTCAAAAAGCCCTCGAGCGTATTAATGAGTGGTGCAAAGGATGGAAGATGCCACTTTATGCTTTCAAATGCAAACTAATCAACTTTAGTCGCGAACGTGATAACCTCAGTGGCGAATGCAAATTTGGTAATAGCATTGTAGCACGCACTGATCATTACAAGTAACTAGGCATAAACCGAACTTCTTCGCTTTTTTGGTTCACACATATCACCTTCATCTGTGCTTACACATTAAGATCATTAGGCTTCCTGTGCCGAAACTTATGCAGTGCTCGCTCCGAGGCACGCAAACTGGCTTAGCTTGCTTTAATTCTTCCTCAACTCGAGTTCGCATTCTCTATTTGTTCACCATATCAACAATACCTCATAGATAAGTTAGAATCGACTTAGCAAGAGCTAGTCGATTCATAGCGCGTAATTACAGCTACCCATCATGCGTAACACAGATTAAACATAGCCTTGCACTCGACCCACTGAAAATTCGCCGTGACATTTCACTTTGATCACTATTCCACAAACTCGCCCACACCCGCATGATGCTATCTGTTCACTTTAATCTATCTAGTTCATCAAACTTCAAGCAGACTACGAAACAGCTGTACTTTATCACACATGAATGGTAATATAACGCTTTCAACCAGTCGCCTATTCTACGAGCTATTCGTTTGTGGAATTATTTACCAGATGATCTTGCGTAAAAGCAAGACCACGCAAACTTCTGTCATACTTTTCAAAAATATTTGTGCACCACAAACTGCTGCAATGCGTCTTCATAATCATCTGTGCCGACATGACTGTTGCCGATGGTTTTTATCCTCCTTTCTCCGGCTTTTTTTCACTTCCTGTACATTTATTTGCAGTAACGTGACACTGTTGTCAGTTTTCTTTTTTTTTGCACTATTGTTGGTTTGTATTTATTTTCAAATTATGTTTTGTATTTCACGTTTATGCCTTCAAATATTATAACTTATTTTTCTAGTATATATATATATATATATATATATATATATATATATATATATATATATATATATATATATAAAACGAGTGGCCCCAGGTCCGACCCCTGCTTGGCATAATGCACTTATACGTGGCCTTTAAATAAAACAAACTGACCACGATTGTTCCGGCACGTTGAAATCAAGATAACCAGACGAGAATTTCTATGGTGATAATGTTTTAAATAATAATGTACTGTTTGATACTTTGTTGAAAGCTCGCAAGAAGTCTCTGAAAATTGCATCAATTTGTTTAACATTATTACTGATACGGAAAAATTATGATTGGTAACAACTAGCTCTGTTCCTAAATCTATGCCGGCATTCTGTCAAGATTTCATTTGCATCTGAAATTGCACGATACGTTTATTTATATAGTACTTTAATATTTTGTAGTACCTAGACGTTAAAGAAATAGGGATGTAGCTCTTTATACACCATTTGGCCCCGCTTTTATGGAGTGGTATCACTCGAGCTGTTCTTCAGTCACTCGGGAGAAGTCCTTCTTCGAATGAACGTAAATACTGAAAGTGTACGTATTTGGAAATTCGTATAGCATACATTTTTAAGAAAGCGTGGGGTATATTGTGAGTGTCTGGCTTTCTCTTTCATCAAGTTTTAAAAGCATTTGTAGGATAACCTGTCCACCTATTGGAGCCACACTGATGCAGTGTAGCCCCCAACGGCAACCATGCTGGTGGTGCACATTCTCTCTAACGAACGAGTATGTTTTCATGCAGGTTCAACGCCCTTGGCGGAGTTAAATGATCAGACTGGAAAGACCTACCGTCCGAACCTTGCTCCTGGGACTGCTTGTCATTGGCGCCTACTATTGCATCCACAAGGGTGTTGTTACTGACGTTATGTACACACCTCTGTCCAGCTCCATGGCACTGCATTCCACAGATGACTACGGGGCAACTACAACGGCCAAGCCTAAGAGGCCACGCTACATCGTAGACACTCCTGGCTGCAAGATCCCGAATTTCGACCCTTTCGACGAGAGTGTACGCGGATATTATAAAAAAGTGGGCCCGTACAGTTGCAAAGGCAAGCCTTCGTTTATTCGACTCATTAACGGGACCACACCTGTGATCGATGAGCGATCGCTGTTGAAAACTTTCAAGTTCAGACCAAAAGATGTGCGGTGCACTTATAGAGAAATATACCGGAACGAATCATTAAAAGTGCCTGACGATGCCTTTTTTTTAAAGTCCGAAGTGCCACTTCAGTTTGGCGAACCACTGAAGGTCGAGTTCGCACACGTACAGTGCTACCAGGGGGCTAACAACAGCCTGTTCCACCAGGAGTACCTGCTCGTGCCGCTGCTCAAGAAAGACGTCGAAGAACGCTGCGAGAAGGCACGCCACGACGCTAGAGACAAAGGAAGTGGACTAAATATCCTCGTCCTTGGACTTGACTCCGTGTCTCGCCTCAATTTTAAGCGGCACTTCAACGAGACCGGCCGCTACGTGCACGACGTACTTAAGGGTTACGAGCTGATGGGCTACAACAAAGTGGGCCTCAATTCTTATCCGAATCAAACACCTCTCCTGACCGGGCTGAGTGGAGGTGAAGCGAAGAATGCTACGGGGGGCAAGTTCTTTGACACGCTGGACTTTCTGTGGAAACAGTACGCAAAGAAGGGCTACCGCACCGTGTTCCACGAAGAACAGCCAAAGTACGGTCTCTACAGTTACGTGGGCGACGGATTGAGGCACGCGCCGACTGACTACTACACGCGTCATGCTGTCATGGCCATAGACAAGTCAAAACTCAAGAAGAATTCCTACTGTCTTGGAGCGAGGCCACCGATGGAGCTTTACCTGGACTACATGTTGAGCTTGCTCGAAGCGCTCGACAAACGACCCTTCTTCGCTTACTTCTGGATGAGCGAGCTGGCCCACGACCACCTGAACATGGCGGGACACTGCGACGTTCCGATGAGAGCAGCCCTAGGCAGGCTCCACGAAAGCGGCATCCTAAATAACACGGTCCTTGCCTTCATCAGTGACCATGGCCTCAGGTTTGGATCGCTACGGCGGACATACATTGGCAGGTTCGAAGACAGCCTACCGTACGCGTTTCTCGTGTTTCCGCCCTGGTTTCTGAAGCAACACCCACGCTTCGCTACCGCACTCGAGTTGAACCAGAGGCGACTGTCGACTCATTACGACATGCACGCGACGCTGTTGCAACTGCTCCACTCTGGACTGCCACACACGGTGACGGCGCACGGCCAAAGTTTGTTGCAAGAGTTACCTGTGGCGAGGACTTGCGCCGACGCTTCCATACCGACTCAGTTCTGCGCGTGCATAGAGACGGAGCCATTTCCAGTGAGCCATCCACTGTCACTAACGGTCGCTCGTTTTGTGGTCGCCAGTGTCAACAGTCTCGTCGAGAAACACCTCTCTGCCAAGTGCACCCCTTGGGTACTCACGTCGGTGATAGCAATCCATTTTTATCCTCGCCCCGCGGTGTCCGGGAACAGAACGGACAGTGACTACTGGGTCAAGTTCTCTGCAGCGCCAGACGATGCTCTATTTGAGGCGACTGTGCGCCACTCCGTCGACTGGAAGGCGTCCACTTTCTCCTTGGTGCAGCAGGCCGACAGGCTCGACTGGTACAGCTCACACTCGCATTGCGCGCGTGGTACCCGCTGGGAGAAGTATTGCCACTGCAAAGAAGCAGTTACACCTCCGTGAAAATCACCCTTCCTCTGGTATGAGGACACTACCAATGAACAACGGTGTTTCTGTCAGCGACGAAACCATTACTACAGGAATCTATTGCGATTGTTTATGACCGGGGCTCAAGAGGAGAGGAAGCTCACCGGCAGTCTACTCACGAAACGCCTATGAGTGTCTCAGATGACAAAGTGGTGCAAGGGGGAGGGTGTGCGTGTCTGTGACAGGAGCTGCAGGCTTTGAACTACTGGGACTAGCAGAGAGTATGTAGTAAGGGAGCATCGAAGATGTCATACTTTCTTACACTACAGTATGCTTTAGGAAAAAACGCGCAACTCTTACTGGGGCCGCAATTTGTAGTGCATGCGCATACCACTGGAAGGGCGGCGAGACCCAGCGTCATCTGCTATTTGTGCACTCACGAGCTACACAAATGCTGGATGGGGTTGGAAAGCGGCTGAATTTCCTCACATTATTTGTTTAGCCGAACCTCTGCTGCTTATCGGCTATTTATCACACAGAAAGAAAATATACGGGTTGTTTATTGCTGCAGCAGCTTGCCAATGCTACGTTGACAAGGTTTGCTCCCAGTTCTGGCTCCCACCATCACTGTACAAAGAACTCCTTGATGATATATTGTATAAACTGAACGTTGTGTTTGATTAAAGTTTTTTTTGTTACAATACAAGAGCAGGACAAAACCAAAAATGTTTATAGAACAACACGTGGAAGTCAGCGTGGATCAGAAAGCTCAGTGGCTTATTGATCAAATATTTGTGAAAGAGGCTTTATGCGCTAATAACTCCTGAAGGACGGAAATATGGTCTACCGGCACACGTCCATACACTGTTGAAAAAACGTGGCTTATCCCTCTATCTAGGAATCGGCATAACACTAAAGTGAGACTAGTTTTCACAGAAGCAGTTGACCCTTTATTGGGTATTGTTACGCCACTGTGACGAAGGCATGAATGCCGTGAGAACAAATTGTAATGTCACGCGATAAATGGCGAGTAGCTCGAAACTTGCAGCACGCAGCTCAAGCAGAAAGCACGCGAGAAATGAGGATAACCATGAAAAGCATGGATAAACAACTGTCACAGCTCGACACTGAAAGCGCGCTGCTCAAACTTAAAGGAAGGCCCCACAAAACGAACGCACAAGTATACATAGGACGAGCGTGAACCACTGTCACAATGCATACTTCATTATGTGTAAGCAGTGCGCGGCAACCGCAGCACGCGAAGAGGCCTTCGTGCTCTCCCGAATCACGAAATAAGAGCGCCCTCACGAGACAGTACTACCCGTGTAGACGCTCGCAAGTTTGCTCCAAGAGTTGGTGCAGAGAAGGAACATACGATTTGAGGCACGCCACACGGTCACGAATCTATGCACTGCATCTACAAATGTTCCCTGCAGTATCGCGCTCGGCAGAGCGGCACACACGCATCGCGTGCTCTCTGAGGTAGAGGTGGACCATGCTTCCTCGGTCAATTCGCGCTGAAGTGACAGGCAGCAACGAAGGCTATTTCACTAGCTGCAGCACCAGCCACGGTGGTCGTGAGCGCTGCCCGAATGGTAGCTTGAAGAACACGGGATCGAATCGCGGCCCCGGTGGGCGCATTTCGATGGAGCCGATGCGCTAGCTGCCCGGCAAAAAATAAAAATAAACCAAGTGATAAACATTTCCGAAGCCCTTCCCTACGGCAACCCTGACACGCGAATCACGCCCCCCCCCCCCCTTTTCTCACTCGCAAATCGCTAGCTGCAGCTGCCGTCTTTGCTCACGCCGGTGTTTTGTCGAGTTTCACTAAGTCGCATGTTTTAAAAAATTTAGCTGTTGTAACATATCTTTGCATGACGTTTCGCTATCTTCGTCACTTGTCTAAGCGACGAAACGTAATAATCTGTTTCTATTGCAAGACAGCCTGATTCATACGAAGGCCTTGTTTATCGAGGAACTTACGGCATCTTAAAGGAATACTGAACAAAATCTGATGATTGATTGATTGATATGCGGGGTTTAACGTCCCAAAACCACCATATGATTATGAGAGACGCCGTAGTGGAGGGCTCCGGAAATTTCGACCACCTGGGGTTCTTTAACGTGCACCCAAATCTGAGTACACGGGCCTACAACATTTCCGCCTCCATCGGAAATGCAGCCGCCGCAGCCGGGATTTGAACCCGCGACCTGCGGGTCAGCAGCCGAGTACCTTAGCCACTAGACCACCGCGGCAGGGCAGAAAAAAAATTGAAAAAAAAAACTGACAAAACTTCTCGATTCTACTCGGAAGATGTGACTGTTGTGACAAACAGAGTTAATTTTTCGTATTTTTGAACAGTTGGCTGCATTTTTGATGGATTCTCAGCGCACGGTGCCTGCACGTGAACGCGAGACGTGACTTCAACAATCCCTAAGGCGCATGCAGGGTGCACGTGTGCCTGTCCTCCACTTCCTTTTCTCCAGATATCCTTGATCCCACTTTCCCGCTCCCATAAAGACGCAGATGCTTTACCCCAGCCGGGAGCATTGTTCGCTACCGGTGCTGTTCATACCGGTTCTGGGAAGCGAAGGGCGAAATGGGCGACTCAAGAGACGCTGGTGATGGCTGGCATTGTTGCAGCGCCCGCTTTGGGTGTTTGTGACGTCACAAAACGCCACCTCCTCTAGCTCATGTTGAGGCCATCATACGCGGAGGTTTGTGAAAAAAACACATTAAAATCCCTATTTTTTGTGGTTTGCACCTGGAATAAAAATTGTTTATTTGTTATAGGACCAAAATTTTGGCAAAAAATTCCCTTTAAGATATTGCGACAATAATTATTATGTCATCTGTAGGGTTTTGTAGTGGGCATTTTGAATGTGACCATAAAAAGCCAGCATATAATTGTCTTTTCGAATATTGCAGTGGCCACCCATGCCGTCAATTGCCTTGCGAATAGTACAAAAAGAGAAAAAAAAACTCCAGGCCTGCGAGTAAGGCGTAGCGCAGTCACAGCGAAAGCTAGAAAAGTCGTCTTCAGAGCATTTCGAAACACTTATCATGTGACTGCTGCAAGCACACTTGCTGGACACCCACTACGGCATTAATTATAATAATTTCTGTGTAGTAGGCGGAAATTCGATAATCTATCCTTCGTCATTCTTCTGAGAAGCGTGGTATCCGCTGAATACATGAAAGGAGTTTTGTTCCAATTGTTCTTGCAGTGGCTGACGACGATGAGTAATCATGTCTGAAGTGCGTATGCGCCACAGTTAATAGGTAATCAAGAACTAGCTTTTGTAGTGAATTGAAGCATTGGATGACCTACTTGCTTCGCTGTTTGCATTGTGTGACGCCTGGTTGTTCTTTTGCTGTTCTAAAACGCTTTATTACTCATATTAACGTGATTATTTTCCCGACATCAAGCATGCCTAAGGCAAGCTTGTCAGCGAACCGCAAGCACCGGTGGAATACTGGGCTGGCACTCAGCGAACTCTGGTTCGAGCCTCACTGTTAATAGTTTTTTATTGTTTCTGGCATAGTGATCACGGACATCGGTGGTGGCGTGGGACAACTGCACTGCACGTGACCCTAGTTTTGATCTCATAACAGCTTTCGCTGTAGAAGCAGAAAGACCAAAAAATAAAAGTGCACTCTAGAAAATTTTACAACTTAAAAGGTGTAAAACGGGTGTACGCATTAAAAGCACTCGTATGAACACCCTTTTTACGCCCTATTTTTATATTTTGAGGTGTTCGTAATTAAAACACCCTCAAAGCACCCCGTTTACACCCTTATATTTGGGGTGTAATGAACAAGGCTACAAATGATTGATTAGTGGGGTTTAACGACCCAAAACTACCATACGATTATGAGAGACGCTGTAGTGGAGGGCGCCGGAAATTTCGACCGCCTGGGGTTATTTAACGTGCGCCCAAATCTGAGCACACGTGCCTACAAGGCTACAAATGCACGACATTTTCGGGCCGTTTCGCTTATACTGTTAGTATACGTTAACCATCTTGATACCAGCAAGGCTCCCACTATAGCTGCTTGCGAGTCTAGTAATGAATCGAAGCAGAAAGTAATGTGACCGAAACGCAGTTTTCATCGATAAAGCACGCAAACTACTATAAGATGGAAGATACAATAGGAGTGACGCTTGTTCAATAGAGTAAGGGCCAATTCTCCTGTACCTGTTTCTTTCGTCTTTGTCATTTGCGTGATTATTGATTGATTTTGTGGGGTTTAACGTCCCAAAACCACTATATGATTATGAGAGACGCCGTAGTGGAGGGCTCCGGAAATTTTGACCACCTGGGGTTCTTTAACGTGCGCCCAAATCTGAGCACACGGGCCTACAACATTTCCGCAATTTGCGTGATTAGTCAGCACTCACAAAGTACACTGATTTGCCTGAACAAGGTAATGTTGCGCACATTGGTGTAGCCATGCGTAGAACACTCCACCCCTCCCCCCGTCCCCCATCTATAAGATCGAAGCTTTTAAAGGTGGAGATCAAACGTCCACCACCTGCAAAACAACAACAACAACAACAACACAGTTGTTTAGCCATAACCACCACGTCAGCACGCCATAACGTCCCTTAAAAACGAACTTTGACGTCATGTATATTTAGCGGCCACGTTTTATTCAATTACTGTAGCGAATGTTCCTCTTCATGTGTCCTTAAGAGTGCGTCATGGAAATTAGAAAAATGCAGAATAAGGACATTTCGGTGACCTTGACGCAGCCTTGCTCACAATGACGGGAGCCTTGTGGACTAAATTGCGAACATAGCTCTCCTCAGGGGAGCCGAAACTCAGACTCTAGTTCTCTCACTCCCTCTCTCCGTTTTTTTTTTTGTGGATCCTCTTCTTTTAAATTATGTAACTTCCCCAGCAGACGTGCTTCGGTCGAAGCCTTGACTTTGTAAGTAGTGGGAAAACAACATTGATGAAATATTTTCAGCCATGGTTTCGTTTCAAGGACTGCAAGCTAAGTACAAATGTATTGCCGCAACGTGAAGACAGAAGTAGTAATTAACAGGTTGAGAAAGTAGCAGCAGGTTAGTATTTTTATTTACTGCGCACCAGAGCGTTCCTCTTCTTTCTTGTTATTGCTTGCTTCATAAAAGCGTGCAGATGCGCGTTTGCGCTGTCGTCTTTGTCTTCCTAGCACTACGCACGTGGCAATAGGTTTTCATCGAATAGCGTGACGGCCGATGCATGCAATGTTGCAATGTGTTTACCGAAATGAAAGTGATGATAAAATATCGCCTGCGTGACCTTGAATGTGCAGTCCCTAAAGACCCATAGAGCTAAGCAAAAAGCATCAGCTTAGCTTTTTTTCCAAAATTCTCTACATTAGGTCGGTGAAGGTGCGCTAAACATTGCTCCTGAATATTACAAATGCGCGTTCTGACTAGTAGCTCGTGATGGCCGCACTGCACCGTCACAAAGTTCACTGCGATTCAGATGCACTGTTAAAGAACGAGTATAACGCAACAGATTTCTGCCGCAAAAAAAAAAAAAAGAGCAGCGCCCACGCTATCAGCAGAGGGCTGGAGCTTGCGTTAAACCGCATCTAGCTGGTCTGAAAGCGCACTGATGCCAGGAAGTCTCGTCGCCTAGACAACCTTGGCTGCCCGGTATTGCTGCGTGCCGGGCGCACAACGCGGAAAAGGGGTCAAAATTGTGTTACATGTCATTGCGTGCGCTGGCGATAAACCCTCCCGTGCGTGTGCGTGTGGTGCGCGTGGCTTCTCGATCGGTAGAGTTTATTAGTCAGTGTTTAGTTTGAAATGTGCCTCCGCTCTGTGCTCCACCAGTGTGTTCTGTCATTGCTGATTATTGGGAATGTGCACCATCCTGAAGACTGAATCTGTGGATTCATATTTTGGAGCACTCGAAGTGAAATAGTGAGTACCACTCCCACGTTGTTCCGTTCAGCGCTTTGTTACTGCGTGAGCACGAGAATAACGCCTTCAAACAATTTTTTTCTACTAGTTGATGAGAAATCAGCATTTGTTTACTTAGCGAGAATATTTGTCCGAACTGTTTCACGGGGATGATGGCGAAGTGTGATTGTGGGCAAGTTTTTTGTTTGTTTGTTTGAATTGTTTGGAGTACAAAGCAGAGTGAGTGTGTGCCGCTGAGGTTCAGCGATGAAATTGAACATATTTTTTCGGTGCTCTCTGTTGGCAGCAGTTTTGAACGGGGCCCGCTCGTGCTGCACATCAATTTTAGTTTACTAATTAATACATGTGTGGGGACGGCGCCTGTTAGCTCAAAGCATCGACCGTATGTACGACGCATATGCTTGCGCACGTCGGTTGTTCATTTACTTTCTTTCTTTTCTTATTGCACGAAAAGACCAAGAACGGAAAACAAGGGCGTGGTGTCCATGTCGTTCTTTTCGGTTCTTTTTCGTTTTGTGCGGTAACACTACCGTGACAACTCGGGTTGACTCATCGGGTGACAACACAGCATATTGCTTCGCGTTAGGTGCGCCTCGCGAAGTTTGCCTACTTGCTAATAGATTCAATTTCGTTAAACTTGTCTTCAACGGTATTTTTGTTCACCCGCAACGTAGCGTGACACTGCCGAAAGCTGTGCCTATGTAGCGGATCGAGCACTGAAGCTGGATATTTGTTTGAACAGACCTTTCGTCTGTGTGCGTGGTCGAATTGCCTACTTGAACAGCGCAAACGCTTGTTTGAACATAACTGCTAACGTACGAGCACATTTTATTCAGATTGTTTTCATCATGTGTTACTTTCAAAGTACTCTTGTTATTCAGACTTTTATTGTCATCGCCTCGCTTTGGCGTTCAACTTTGCTAAGTACTTCAGATGTTAAACGTATTTTCGCTATGTGAAGTGTATTATTAGTTTTTTGTTGCACAAAACACTTTAATGTTATACATACTGCACGGTATCTAAGCATGTGTTGCAGCCAAAATGTAAGACTGGGCAGCATATCTATCTGGGAACACAGCACGCACAGCCACTGGAAAGCCTACGCTGCATCGGAAGGAGTTATGCTTTCTCACCCTGACAGCATGATTGAAACAAATAGCCCTAATTTAGCAATATGCAATTGTCATTGAGTGAGGGTAACAGAGTCACTTTATTCGACATTTCCCAGCAAATTTCGCGGCTATGGCAAATGTGTTTAAAAAAAATTGTGCTGATTTAATGCACTGAAAACAGTGAAGTGCTTGAATATTTCGGAGAGAAAAATGGTTTTGGTCACGTGGTTGCCTTTCAAACTTTACAGACTGTTGTTTGAGTGTTGTTTGTGAAAAAAATATTTCACAAGTACCACACCTTTTTTTATACCAATTTTGGTACATGTTAAGAAAAGGGGCTTATATAAGGTGCTTGAAACACAGCAATATTAATACGTTTTCGGCCACATACGTCTGCAAGAATTTAGCGAAAGTTTGTTATGTTTGCATTGTCTCATTGCTATACTGCACTTTCTATGAATATCTGAGCTGTGACTACTTACTGCACAAAAAATATATTTTGATGAAAAATTATTTTATACATTTTAAGCTGTTAACCTCTACGAGAAAAGATCACTTATTTCACAGAATTGTCATTTTTGTCCGTATTGAGACGAATTTGCACCATATGGTGGTCCAATTAAAAATCACCTTTTACCTAAATCGAAAGCAAATGAACAGTTCTTTGTATGTGACAAGTTTCATCATTACAATTTCTTTTTCAAGGAATAAAATATTTTTTGAATTTTCCCATCAACGGCAATGGGGAAATTCGAGGCCTCGGCTGCCCTCCCCAGAGTTGTCCGAGCTACTTACATGGTAACCCCATTTCCGCGAAATGTCCACCCACAACACAACGAAGGCAGACGGCTGGCCCGCGCTCGCGCGATCCTAAACCGTACCGCCGCGAATCGCAACTCTACCGCATTCGTCGACGCAGCGCAATACGGTAACTCCTCCTCTTTCGCACTCGCGGTAGTAGATGGCGACGGAGCCCTACGCTCAGCCGCCTCGGTTAGGCTATCAACAAGCGCCATAGCCGAACAAGTTGCTATAGCTTTAGCGATGACCGACCCCTCACTCACTAATGTCTTCACAGACTCTCGCGCCGCCATTCGGGCTTACGAAACCGGCAACATCGCTCCAGAAGCAGCCCGCATTTTACAAACACGGAAATATACGGGCTCGCACTACCTCTCTTGGTTCCCTGCCCACATGGGCAAAGACGTTCACCCACAACAACCCAACCTCAACGAAATGGCTCATGATCGAGCACGAGAACTGACCCACCGTGACGATCAATCAGCCACCGAAGAGCTGGGCCCAGACGTGCAGTTTAATGACCCACTACTCACCTTCCATGAAATTACCTCCCACTACCGACACAACAGAAGCCGATACCCTTTACCCCATTCAAAACTCGAACGCGCGCAAGAAGTAGCCTTTAGAATGTTACAAACGAGATCGTACCCATCACGGGGCCGACTCAGCCATTATAATTCAGACATAAATTCACAGTGCCCAGATTGCACAGAAGTGTACTGTTCACTCGCGCACATGCTCTGGCAATGTCCCGCGTTACCTCAGGGACCTCTCACCAGTGAGTCCGACTGGGAGGAGGCACTCAGGAGCCCCAATCTCCGAAACCAACTTAAGGCAGTCCAGAGGGCCCAAGAACTGGCGGAACGCCACCACGTTCCCGCCCCGACTCGGGCGTCGCCTACGGTAGCGGCTGCTAGGATGTCCCACGTGGGCACCCTGGTGGCTTAAACTCCTCAGGACCATATATTAAAGTTCTTGACTGACTGACTCGGCTGCCCTATGACCAAATGGCGAATGGGGAACTTGGAACTTCAAAAATCATTTAGGGGCAAAGCTTTTGAGGCCGTGGGTCATTCCCTCCTCTGTAATCATACTAGTATTATGTAGCCACTTGATGAGTTGCACGATAGATAGCGTTAGCGGTTTTCACAGCATATACACGGACGAAATGATGATTCATGGGGCTAATCGTTCGTCCGTACATTTGTGCTTTCTTCCGTTCGTCTGTGCATCCATCCGTCCGGGCTTCCGTGTTTCAGTCGGTCCGTGAGTCCGTCCGCCTTTCTGTTCGTCCATACTGACGTCAGACTGTCTGTCCATCAGTTTGTGTGTCCGGACGAATGAACGCTACGCCCCACTCATCATTATTCACTCCGTGGATATGCGGTGATCTTTTTTTTTTCAAAACATAAATTGCTATGACAAAATTTGGCACATGAAAAGAACATTTTCTTTGCTTCGATTTATATACAAAGTCTATTTTAATTCAACCCCCACATGGTGCAAGTTGCGTCTCATTATAGACAAAACAATTATTTTGTGAAATTTGCGATTTTTTTCGTAGAGCTTGACAGCTTGAGAGGTCTAAAATATTTTTTCCTCCAAATATACCTTATGTAGATTAAGCATTCACTCCTCAGATATTCATTCAAAGTGCAGTATTGATATAGAAAAATGCAGATATAACACACTTCGGCTAAATTATTTGAGGTGTATGTGGTCAAAAAAGGGTAATATTGTTACTGTGCTTCAAACACTTTCCGCAAGCCCTTCACTTAACTTGTAGCCCAAATTTGGCACGGAATAAGAGATACTTATGAAATATTTTTTTCACAAACATACAGACGAGATTCCAGGAAGTTCAAGAGGCAGCCTCGTGACCAATAATTATTTGTCTGCGAAATATTCTAGCAGTTACCTTTTTTATTGCAGTAAAATCAGTGCGATTTTTTTTTCGAATACATTTGCGGTGGTCACCAAAATGGCTGGGACGTCTGATGTGGAATGACCCAATAGCCAATTCTTCCATTATATATTCTTGTCAATGTGAGCCAGTTCAAGAACACTAGTATCATTCGCATTTTAATGCGTAACTGTACAGTACCTAATTCTACAAGTTACCTGCACTGAATACCTTCTCAATGCGCATACCGCCATGTATGCTCAGTGGCATTGTGCTTCGGTGCAATACAGATAAAATATGTATATGTTGTTGCGCGTCGTACTGTATTTCTTTTAATAAACTAATCGAATGAGTACCATGGCAGATCTGCAGAAATACACATGCAGCTGTGTTGATGCATACTTAAGCATAGAACTTGGCATTCACTTAAATTGGTCGTTGCATGCAGCTAATGGAACATTATCAACTTGGAGCAGCACCTTTTTATTTGCTTGCACGAGCAAGCTGAAAGGGTAAAGTTCATATCTACGGCACGAAAGGTATAATGATTCTGCCTAAGCGCGCTTTTTATGGCGTTTATTGCTCAGCCTACCTTCTCTAGAATTTCTCACTGCATTGGAGCCCGATGCCACTGAATATGCTTGCTATGCACTCAATTTATACTTACACATAAGAAAGCAGTTAGTTATGCATGGTGCTCACTGTATGTTGCACTCTGTGAAGTTTCAGTCATTGTTCCTTGTGTATTTATTTTAGGTTTCCGGGATTGAATATGCTGTGCAGAAAAAACACCTTCGCCCCACTTCTCTCGAAGGCACCAGTCATCTCAGCAGCTGAAGATGATTGTGCAGGCAGCAGTGACGAGTGGTTTTGCAGTTAGAAATATATCAACACTGACATTCCAATAATACAACCCCAATTACACTACCTTGTTGAATGTTCTGCTTTTTTTAATGTCGAAATTCATATTCCGAGATGTAATAGGTTGTAAATGTGACTCCGGAATCTCGCTTAATCTTTCTACGTGTTTTTTCTCTTCTATTGTATAGGTGTCAATCAAACGCCATACGGCTCAGTCGTTTGCCCGACTAGCACAAATGTTTTGAAAGTTGTGGAGATATATTGTACTGAAAACAATGAATTTTTAGTATAGAGAGAAAGAAACTTGGTCTCGTGACATATTTCAAAACTTTGCAGAATGCCATCACAGTCCTGTTTGTCAGATTTGCAGTTTTTCTATAATAAAGGTAGATGTTAACATATGGGCTTATTTGTTTTTTGCTTCGGCGTTATGTTCGGTTGGACCTTACGCTACAGGTTACTGCTTGCACTACTGTGGTGTGGTGTGGTATGGTGTGTGTGTGTGTATGTGTGTGTGTGTGCGTGCGCGCGTAAGTGCCTTACGCGTCTTTGTCGTTTACGACCCAGTCGACGTACACATATATACGATGGTCTCATGCAGCTCATTTAAGACCATGGCACCTTATTTTATCAGCTGCATGCATGCAGGTATAAGTGCAGTGGGTGACACCAGTATCTTCCTTTTTCCTTGTCAGCCGCAGAGAAGGTTCATATATGCTTCTCTCTGGGAACAATTGAGGCTTGGGCCAGTTGGCGATGCATATTTGATGAAATGAAGTGCTGTGAACGGCTCTCCTCAACAGACAAGTCTAAGTGTCACCTCCTGTGTCTCTGCTTTTGTTGCCCGTTAATTGCGCTTCATTTCATCAAGTATGCTCATACATATAACTGAAATCGTTTCAAGGGGGTTTTCAGTGTACACCACACTCGCATGCGTGTAGCTTCATCCAACACCCATAGTTTAGGGGTGTTCATAAATACCTAATAAAGTAGGGTGTAACGTTTCTTTACACCCAGCAGTTTCAGGGTGTTTCTAAATACTTTCTTGTTTAGGGTGTTCCTAGACACACTAAAGGGGTGTTGCCCATGGGACAAAACAAATACACCCTTATAGATGCAAAATTTTTTAGAGTGTTATAGCTAGTCCCGCCATGCTGCTACATGGGCTAGAAGGCTTTTCTAGTGTCTAGAGTGGTGGAGTATTTGTGTAACATTTCTGGATCCTATGGGTAGGTGGCACTGCCGCTCACTGACACGCGTCCAGCGCACGCGTTCGGGCGCGCTATCCTACCATTCTGAACTTCGGTGAGTGAATGTTGCTTCTTTCATTTCACTCTTGGCACTCCATATATCTCTTTCTTCAACGAGATTTCAGCTCAAGAGACAGCTGGTTTCGGCTGAAAAATACGCGAACGTTGCTCGCTGGATCCGCGTACGTTGTAGTAGCTCTGTTGTCTGCAATTAAAATTCTTCTCGACCTAACGCGAGAAAAGTGTCCTGCATTGTGTCTACACTTCTTTTAGTCTCATAGCTAAAGCTCCGTCAGCGTTGCCGCAGCACTAATTCAGCAAGCGCCTACATTTTCGACCTCATAAGTAAATAATCCCAGTTAAAGTGAAACTGGGCAAACATCACGACGCTTCATCTGCAAAACGCGTACCTTGCAATCCCCCACCCCATGTTGCTAAAGTCAACGCTTTAACAGCCCCAAAGTATTATTCAAAAAACACTATGGGTCACAAAATAGCACATCCATCAATCTTTACTGTGTTGTGTAATTTTTCACTATACAATAGTGAAACACTCCACACTAAACTCGACACTGCGGCCTCTTCATTCTCACCAGGTTACATTACAAAATCAACAGCATGTCGTAAACCTAGCGTACGGCTTGACTTTCTCGATTTAACTTTGAAGAAGGTTCGTCAACCACTGTTTTGGTGGCAGCTCGCATATTTGGTGCTCGAAAGCCGTATCATCCACATACTCATTCACAATCCGTAATTTTTCAAAAGTTTCTTGGGCTTTTTGCAAGCTTTCTATTTGTCCACAAAGGCTCAAGAGGTTGCCTAGTAGCTCGTTGACGCAATTTTGGTTTGAGATTCTACTACTGTTGGCGCACCTGATTTGCTGTAAGCTTCCTCGTCTACTTACAGCGTTAACACTGTTTTCCTTCAGCTGTTTCAATCGAGTATGCGTGAGAACAGTATGATTCACCGAACTTAGTGCACTGACCAGTGTTGCGGGGCTCATTATTACATTAAGGACACAAAAACAGGTAGTCAGCTTGTGGGATGCCGGGTCGATGAAGGACGAATTCCAACATAAAACATGACAATCGTTTATTAACGTGGTAGCAACAGTGGGGCAAGCCTGCCAACGTTGTGCACGAACGGTCAGAGAAACAATCAGGGAAGCTAGCCTGGCAGCTTGGATCATATAGCCACCTGTGGTGACGTCAGCCTGCAGTGATACTGCGGTGGCGCTGTCTCTAATCGGACGCGCGTTGCAGCATGCGGCCGAGTCACGCCGGCTGTGCTTGTTTGTGCGCAATGTGTCGCCACAAGATTTTTCTTACGCCGTGAGTGAACCACTTTCAGTGTTCACGAAAAACTCATTAACCTTGACGTTTCGGCAGTATATGCGGCACAGCTATGTTTCCGTCTGTTCCTGCGTCGTTTTCGAGCACACGGTGAACGCGACGTGCTTATGAGCGAGCACATTCCTGCATATTTCACCATGAATCTGCCATACGATACAGAGTTCTCCGGGCTCATTAAATACCACAATTTAAGAGCAAAAAGCTAATGGTTTTGAAACATTGCTGAACGGGTGAGCAGAATCGTTTGTATATCAACGCCTTCGGTAAGTTCACAGTCGGGAATGCCTTCATCTAAAGTCATGCGCTTCGGCAGTGGGCCATAGTGGTTAGCGAGGTCCCTATCTTTCCTTTTTCTAAGAACATGCTTTGTAAAATAGAAGATGCATCAGGCAAATATGGTTGGCACAGCGTCATCGGCAAGTGCTGGCTTTCGTGTTCAAGCTCCACAATATCTCGATATATGGCATGCTGGAATGTTGCCTGTATGTAGCGTTAATCAACAATGACGGTAGCATACCACACATCTACCATCTAGTGTTTTCTCGTCTCGCTTGATGTTGCTAGACCATTTCTGCAGGCGAACAGGATTTGTAGAAGCTCGAACGAATGACACATTTTCGTCCGACGACAGAGCGGCACAAAGCATGTGCTATCCTTACGGGAAGGTATCGGCACACATCCGTCGAGAAAGGTGTGCGCTGGCGAGATATGACGCTTGAAGCGCCTTCATAGGTCAACATAGCATTAGAATGTACAGGTTTTAAGCCGTACAAGCCCAGTATAGGCACAAGAATGCTACATACACCTGTCTACCATGCCTGACAGGCCTGGCTGCGCATGAACTTGCCAACAAATCTGGTGTGCCAGTGGACTGCAGAGCCATCTGACGGACAGATCCGAACACAATTCATTGCACCCGCGGGGAGCACTTCCTGCTCACGACACTAGAAACAAGTTGAAGCCTTACTGTTGCTGTAGTGGCCTCTGGAGTTGGCAGAAATGAAAGAAAGCTTAGAGATGAAGAGAAAAAAAGGCATATAGCACGTACCTTGAAAATTGATGTTATGCAAAGCGTGCGGATGGAAGGTGAATGAGTTTATTTTATTGAGGGAGATGTTATGAAGTAGCGCTAAGTATATGTACATCCACGAGCATACGTACGTTTAATGAAAGGGTGTGAAACAAGCAGTGACATCGTAACTTAAGTGAACTGAAAAATAACTTCACCAGAGTGAATGTTGGCGCAAAGCTCACCAATTGTTTTCTTGAGTGGTACCTAATGCAATCTTGGCTCAAAACTCTAGCGGGAGACAAATGGGTAACTCGCATTCAATTCATCAAAGCACCAATTCTGCATGAACACGCGGAGTATCATTTTGCCTGCTTCTTTTTTCAGTCATTTTGAGTTTTGTATTTTGGGGTTTATCTGCACTTTCTGTACTTTCAGTGTGACAACTTGATGTTTTCAATACTTTTTGTCCTTGTTTTGTGTTTTCTATCACGATTATTTTCTGTTCTGTTTTCGTACTGCTCCGAGCACGGTGCGTCCAAATCCGGACGCTGTCGCTTCGCTGGCTCGGACTGACGACCTGCGGCAGCGCTGTCGGACACGGGCAAGCATGCGCGCACGGTATTTCCGCCTAATGTATGTCAAACGTGACGCCAACACGAGGCCCTACATTTATTTGTTTATTCATGTACCCTAAAGACCCGAGGGCATTACAAAGGGGGGGGGGGGGTAATAGTATACATATATGGAAACTAACACGAATAATAAAGTAATAAAATGTATGAAAAAGTAAATAACAACGTATACATAATGTACAAAATTGCAGAAAATCAATTATGAAGCAAAAGTACACTAAAAAAGAAGGCGTATCAAAAGAACAAGCGAGGCTGAACATTTATATGCTAAACAATGCTGATCATAGTCAAATAAGCGAGTTATACAGCGTGCTAAATAACCGTTATATAAGCACATGTACATCTGGGTCGGTTGTATTAGGTCATTCAAACACCAAGATGAAGCTTTAATTTGTGAGTGAATTCTTCGTGGTTTTTTATACAGACATTATCGTTGGGAAGTTGATTCCAGAGATTAACAGCAAGAAGTAATGGTGAATGTAAAAACAGGTTTGTTTGGGCAAATAAAGGTTCTAATTTTACTTTGTGGTCCAGACGAGCAAATATTCTATGAGCAGGTTTAATAAGTGCAGACAGTTGCGAATGGTTATGGTAGAGATTCTGAAAAAGAGACAGAAGGGAGAACAGTCTGCGTGACTGTAGAGACGGCAAGTTTAGAGACGTTTTAATTTCATTTATGCTAGAAGTTCGAGAGTATATCTTTGTTGCGAACCGGGCGCTTTTGTTTTGAAGAGACTTTATTTAATTTATGAGGTAAACCTGGTGAGGGTTCTATATTTGGGAAACATAGTCAAGCTTAGAGCGGACTAGTATATTGTAAGCTAAAAGTTTAGTATAAGAATTGGCGAAATAAAAGTTACGTCTGATGTATCCCAGTGTCTTATAAGTGTTGCTAGAGACAGTGTCAATGTGCAAGTTCCATGATAGGTCACTCGTTAAGTGAACTCCCAAATACTTAAAATTGAAAACATTTTCAACTTGTTTCTCAGTCAATGTGTAGTGACTAGTTATTGGTGTCTGTTTTGTAGTAAATGAAAGGACCTTTGTTTTGCTCATGTTGACTTCCATCTGCCAGTCTTGTCACCACTTACCTAATATGTTAAGACCTTTATGCAAATTATAAGCATCTTCACAGCTAACCACTATTCTATATATCACGCAGTCATCGGCGAATAACCTTACCGTAGAAGTCATAGAAGTACCTATATCAATAATGTAAAGTAGAAACAGAATCGGCCCCACTACAGATCCTTGAGGCACTCCCGATTTGACGTGCGCTAAAGGGAAGGGTTTGTCGTTGACTACAACGTATTGGTACCGGTTATTTAGGAATTCCGATATCCAATTAAAAACGTAGGTATTCAAGTTAAGAATTGTAAGCTTTTTCTTTAGTTTCGCGTGAGGTACTTTATCGAATGCTTTTTTAAAATCTACAAAAACATCATTGATCTGGCATCGGTCATGCAAAGGGATAGAATGTCTGTTTTAACTTAAATAATTGTGTATCGCAAGATTGACCACGCAGGAAGCCATGTTGGTTGTCAAAAAAGAAATTGTTTTCCGCTAAGTAATTCATGACTGCCGATGAAATGATGTGTTCAAGCAGTTTGCTGCCAATACTAGTTAGGGAGATTGGCCTGTAGTTAGTTGGGCTAAAACGGCCTCCAGATTTAAATATAGGTATTACGCGGGCTAGCTTCCACTCGTCGGGTACACAGCCTGTATCGAGGGACTGTTGGAAAACGGCACTTAACAAAGGACATAATTCTAGCTTTACCATCTTAAGCATTTTTGGGCATATCTCGTCAGGACCTGGTGCAGAATTTGCAGAAAGGCAATCAATGACTGCTGCGATGCCTCGCGGAGTGATAAGGACACCTTGCATGCAGAAAGTTAAAGGCATAGCAGGTAGGTTGGGTGGCATTGGACTTTCATCCGTAAACACAGAGCTAAAAAAGTTACCGAATTCTGTCGCGGCATCTGCCGCGACAGAATTCCGTTTTTCGCTATTGATATTATGGCCTTGGAATCGTAACATGGACTCACAACCTTCGAAATTTTTTTACTGTTGCTTTTTAACATGTTTGAAATATAGTTATAAAATTTGTCTTTTCCTGTTTCGATTTCTATTTTACATATCTGCGCGTGTTCACAATAACGCTTCCAGTCGTCCTCAAATGCTGTCAATTTCGCTCGTGAGTACAATCGTTTCTTTTTGTTAATGCAGGTTTTTACGTGAGTCGTGAACCATGTGCTTTGTGTTAATGCGACCATGGTGACTTTTGGAATGTATTTTCCTCTTAGTGAGATAAGTGCGTCCCGGATAAGTGTCCAGTTTCTGTTTGCATCGCGGTCACCAATAGTGTTTAAAACATCAATAGAAAAGGAAGAGAGTTGGCATGAAATCGCGTCAATATTTGCTCGTGCGTAGTCGAAGATAGTTTTCTTTTTATCACGTTTTTTTCTTGGATTGTTTCAAATTCACAATGCAAGATTTTGTGATCGCTGACGCCTTCTAACACATTAACACACGTGTTGCTTGGATCAGTAGTGAGCACGAAATCTAAAATTGATACGCCGCGTGTGGGTACACAAACCATTTGACTTAAGCTAAACAAAGAAAGTACATCAAGGAAATCCTGACACTTACGTTTTCTTGTGACACCGAGAGCCACGCATGCCTGCCAGTCAATATTGGGATAATTAAAATCACCAGTCAATACAATTAGTGACAGTGGGAATCGGTTCTGTATTGTACTAAGGGACTCGTTTAGGCTCTCTGGGAAGTCGTCTGTTGAATCTGGCGCACGGTAGCAGACTCCGATAGCACAAGTTACAGCTGCAAAGGGGCGGAGTGCAACCCATAAAATTTCGAGGCACGTGTCAGTTACAATGACACGCGCGTCCATATTTTTCCGTATAGCGATTACCACTCCACCACCACGTGAGGCCGATCTATGTTTCCTAAATATTGTGAATTTTTTAGACATAGACAGCTCACTATCTGACACATTACCAGACAACCATGTTTACGTTCCTAGAACGATATCTGCAGAACACGTCTCGAGGAAAGCACATAGATGGTCCTGCTTGTGGAATAGACTCCTGAAGTTCGATACTAAGATTGATAAAGGTCTACCCGAGCTTTGTTGTCTAAGCCAGTGCGTTGTATCACGTCTATCAGACTTTGGTAGAGCATGGACCTGATGGCTCGATGAATAAACGCAGTGCATGGTTTTGTTTAGAACAAGCTTATCGAATAGCAGTTTATACCTGTCTTGAGGTTTTTTATTTTCTCGTGGGAAATTCCTGAGTTTCTTTCTGATTTGCTGAACCCTGGGTGAAAAATGTTCCTCGATCCATACACGTGGCTCTAGGTGTTTAAGCTTGAAGGCATTTGTGAGGCTGTTGGTCTTATCTTTAAAGTTCAAGAACCTTACAATTATGACGAACGTGGTCCTCTATTCGCTCACCCAACCTGTGGGCACGTTCAATTTCTCCTGCTGGTGAGCCCAAATTCTTGATTACAAATTCTTTGACGAGCACTTCAGTGTCTTTCCATGTTTCCGAAGAGGCCTCCGGAATACCTTTGAAAAGCAAATTATTGTGGCGCATTCGGTTGTTAAGTTCATCAACAGCTATGTTACACTGCTGTGTTTGTTTGGATTCTATACTCTGTAACTTATCTTGAGAATCCTTTAGCAGTAGTCCCATATCGTCAATTGATCTATGAAGGTCTACCATGGTATCCGGCATTTCTTCAAGTTTGAAGAGACGCCGTTTTATCTCAGTGACACTCAATTGAACGTCTTTTACTTTCGCTGTCATATCTTTGTGAAATTTTTCACTTTAAGCCCTTAATTCCTTAACTGCTGTGAGGAGTTGGTCAAGCTTATTTGGTCCCGGGTTTGTTTGACGACAGGCTTGGGATTGAGACGGAAAGCAGGATGCGGCATCTAAGGTTCTGATAATTACCGCAGCGCAATACGGCGTGCACTTTCAACGCAGGAGGAATTCAATGAAATGTTGGGAGATAGCATATTTGAGGGAAAAAAACAAACAAGCATGAAGGCAGATAACGGAAGTGTGGCTTTTGCTGTTGTGTGTTTTCTTTTTATTTATATCATCACATGAATGCTAGAGCAGGAATAAATATTTATGCTACGAATGCAGTTTAGCTGCGCCGTGCTTCTGAAAAGCGAACTCTTTGGCCGGGCGAGCGCTAAGCTATGTGCTCTGGCCTGCGTTTCGCCAGGCTACGACAGCATACCACGATGACATCATACGACTGCCCGGCCTCCCATAGGGATCCGTACTTAAACACTGAAAAAATAGCTTGGAAGAGTTTCGCCACCCTACACAAGTCGCGTAACCTTAATAAACTCTGACTGCTGCAGTTGAGGATGCAGAGCTATAAAGCAACACAAAAGATAGCCAACTACCCATTAGTTGCCACTATGTCGAGAGCCCATAAGATGCCCATGCGTCCAATAAGTAAAAGGATATGCACGGGACCATATCACTCGATGTCCAAACTCAAAACCAATGCAATTGTGAAGACGGGCATTATTCTTTACGCCTTGCAAGATACTTAGGTCATCATGATATCAATTTACGTGGTAAGATTCTCTACTATTCCATTCGTGTTATTTGATGATGCATAGTTTGTTTCCATTTTACCATGAACCAAGTTCCACTTGTCGACAAGCTTCAGCTTTTAGATGCGAAGCAGCTTTTTCTCGGTACGTACTCTCCTTACACGTTCACACTCTCACAGCCCATCCCCTTCTCTCCCTAGTCGGCTACGAGACGCTTCCGTAGTACTAACGCTCACTAGTAGACGTTGATCGTCCATCTCGCGGCGTTCCGCGTTTCCGTGAGACAGAGCACGCCTGCTATGGTTGGCCTGGGCTCACGTTCGATGTCTCTAGCATGTGCGTTGAGGGACCACCTGTTTAGCATTCCCGGTTACCGGCATCAAGCGATGGTCACTGGAAGCGTTAGTGAGGTAGAGGTTGTGAATGTTGGTGTGCGGACTGAAGGAGACGTTGACGAGTTTCTGCGGCTGCACTCACGACTTCGCAGCCAAACACGGTTCTCTTTAGTGGAATATTAACTAAGAACCTTTATGAAATATCTGGCAGTTTCCTTCGGGTGAGGCTGGGGGAGGAAAGAACGAACCCCCGTGCCATCCTAGCCTCCGTCCATGATGATAACGTGCGTCAGGGGACGGCTCGATATATTTACATATATATATATATATATATATATATATATAGGGGAGAGAAGTGTATACCTAAGGGCTCGTATTTCCGTGTTTTTAACACAATATTAATGAGATATAACAGACAGTAATGCCAAGGAATGTACAGGGGAAGTTATTAGAACCAATGGAATGTAAATAAGAAGAAAGAAGAAAGAAAAGTGGATGAAAAAATTACCAGCTGTGAGCAGGAATCGAATCTACGACCTTCGAATAACGCGTTCGATGCTCTAACCACTGAGCTATCACAGCGGCCGTCCCTCCATCCACTTTTTGGGGTTTATATGTGAATTTAGAAGTAGGAGTGACAGTCAGCGCCATCTATAAGCCAAACAACGAGTGTGAAAACACTCTTATTCGCATGTTTGGCGTCACGTAGCACGTGAACTTATTATGAGCGGGCAGCTGATTAATTGTCCCTCTTATACAACCTAAACACACCAAGTCTGCCAGTACGAGACCCTCGTTCAATGACAGAAGGGAGAGAACTGTATATATATATATATATATATATATATATATATATATATATATATATATATATATATATATATATATATATATATATATATATATATATATATATATATATATATATATATATATATATATATATAGAGTGTATATATATATATATATATATATATATATATATATAGAGTGTATATATATATATGATTGATATGTGTATATATATATTATGAGAGACGCCGTAGTGGAGGCCTCCGGAAATTTCGACCACCTGGGGTTCTTTAACGTGCACCCAAATCTGAGCACACGGGCCTACAACATTTCCGCCTCCATCGGAAATGCAGCCGCCGCAACCGGGATTTCTACCCGCAACCTGCGGGTCAGCAGCCGAGTACCTTAGGCACTAGACCACCGCGGCGGGGCTATATATATGTGTATATATATATATATATATATATATATATATATATATATATATATATATATATATATATATATATATATATATATATATATATATATATATATATATATATATATATATATATATATATATATATATATATATATATATATATACATTGTGGGCATTTTCCGCGTTCCGGGTTGCTGCCTCGCTGCTTTGAACGCCCCGCCATCGGTGTGAACGAGAAAGGTCTCCTAAATTTGTTCCTTTTTGCGGCAGCCGCACGCGCAAATGTCTTTGAGAGGTTGCGAACCTTTTGAATTCTAGTTTTCACCGCCTTTGCCGGTTCGCGATGGTCTCCGTAGGTACAGACAGAGAAAGTAAAACGACCACTTGGTAACCACTGGGCAGTGTTTATGATGAACAGTAACGGTTGTGGGCACACTCTCGGCTGGTGGTATGCCTTCACAGATGTTCAGCCTGTCTACCTAAACATCCAAAATGAGCGACAGTGGTCAGAGTGCGCAACAGCTGCTTGTGCAATTGGTTGTAGCCGTTAAAAGTGCAGCAGCCACCTCGTTGAATAGTAACAGTTTTTTATACTAGCAGTTCTCTTGGCAAAAGAGTTATGCTGTGTAAAAAAACACCGCATGTCATCACTGACACGGCGTCATCGAATAATTCTTGGCGCCGATACGCGGAAGGCAACGAGAGCTTTATCACTTCATTGAATCCTAACGGAGTAGCTTAAGTGACGTCTGATGAGACGTTCGGTGATGCGTCGTCGCAAAAATCACTCAACGAACTCCATGACAGCCATATTTCATTTTTCGGCATAACGTAATCCCCACAAGGTCTCTTTTTTTTTGCGACCTCCTTGTCTTTGTCATCACTTGTGGCTTCGAGATGCGCTAGGCAGACCGGGAAAAAGGCGAGGCAATGCCCCTGGCGCCCCTTTTCCTCGAGGTAGAAATACTCCATTTTCACTTGTAGTGTGCTTATAATATTTTGCAATATTGTCCACCTCAAAATGTCTCTCACATACCTGGCACTTGAGAGTGAGCCACCTATTTTTGTGGCTCAGCATCTGTTTTCACTTTTAACGCGAGAGCGTTAAAGAGCTCATTTCACAGAAACTCCGACGTCGGCGTAGTTGCTTGTGAGCGAAAAATCAACACCTTAGTCATGACCAAAAAATAGAGAAATATTCAAACAAAGTAAAAATAATAACTGTGGGTCACAGCGGGGATCTAACCCGGGGCGTTTGGGCAGCAAGTGGGTGTTCTACTACACAGCCACGTGCCTGTTTTGTGTAAAATTTTCATTTCAAAATTAGAAACCAAATTGGTCCAGTCCACCATTGTGATGGTTAAAATCGGGTCAGTTTCACCAATTCATCAAACACCTCTATACAATCAGAAGTTTCACTCAACGTTCGATACATCTCGCGCACATGTGTTACACATTCAGAAAAGTTCTCCGTGCTGATCTTGCTTTAGGATCCATAAGCCTCATAGTGTTATCCAGACGCTGTAAAGGCCTAGTAACAATATTGTTACGTGATTTCGTCTGACTAAAAGAGGGCATAGTGGGGAATACCCAAGAAAGGTGCCTCAGACTGAGAGTGAAGAAGTGGACGTTGTCAGTGAGCTGCATTGTGGCTGCGGACTGACAACTGTTATTTTCCACGTAACATTTTGGTGGAGGTGCTGGGTACTCTTCTGACAACGGAGCTACGCAGTGGACGCCTCCTCAAGTCTGCTACCATGGCTCCGGGTGAGGATACGGCTTCGCCACCGACCTCAGCAACAACAGCAACCCGGTACGTCACCCTAACGCAACCCCGTGATCCAGGTACCTTTACTGGAGAGGACAACGCGAATGTGGACAAGTGGCTTAGCATGTACGAGCGCGTCAGCAAGCAATATGGCTGGGACCCAACCGTTATGCTTGCGAATGTCATTTTCTATCTTGACAAGACCCCTCGCATCTGGTTTGAGACCCACGAGCACGAAATCACAAGCTGGGAAATGTTTAAACAACAGCTCCGCGACCTCTTTGGCAACCCGTTTGGTCAACAGCTTGATGCCCGAAAGCAATTGGCTGTACGTACACAGACGTCCACTGAGCCCTACTTGACTTATATTCAAGACGTCGTAGCGTTGTGTCAAAGGGCCGATCCCAACATGACTGAGGCCGACAAGATTTCACACGTTTTAAAAGGAATCGCCGACGATGCGTTGAGCCTGCTTGAATTTACCAACGTAACGACCATCGACGCCGTGATCAAAGAGTGCCGCCGTCTCAAGCAGGCGAAGAGTCGACGCATTTTGCAGCAGTTTCAGCGCCTACCCAACACCGCGGCAACGTCGTCTTGCGAAGCCACTCCTTGTCATTCGTCTACAACCGAAGACGTGACGCGCATCTTCCGACGGGAACTCGAGGCCGCTTACCCGGCCGCCAACAAACCGACGTTGCCCGGCGCCTCAACGCCAGCTGTCGCCTTGATCCAGACTGTTGTCCGCCAGGAATTCGTTAATCTTGGTATCCTGTCCACTGCACCCACCCTGGATAATACTGGTCCCTCGATAGCTTCTGTGGACATGAGACGTCGCCGTCCGTACTCTATTCGAACCAGGAACCCGTCTGAATGGCGAACAGCTGATGATAAGCCAATCTGCTTCCGCTGTGGTTGCGCTGGACACATCGCTTGTTACTGCCACAGCCAATGGCCATCTATGTCTTGTGGCTCGTACCCCGCTTACAGTAACTCACTCCGTCCACCAAACCACCGTTATCCGACCCGCACTGAGTCTAAAGCAATTACTGCCCCTGAGGACTACGGCCACCCTGTCCCGTCGTCGCCACCGCCTCAAAGCTGCCCTTCTCGTTCAAACACGCGTCGCCGCTCTCCCTCGCCATCGTTTAACCGCCGCGTGTCCCCGGAAAACTAGGCTGCGCAGCTTCCGGAGGTGAAGCTGCCCTGTCGACCTTACTCAAAAATTTTCTGTTCCCTTACGTTTGAACCGGAACACCCTAGAAGTATATGTTGATGGCACACTTGTTGAAGCTTTGATAGATACGGGCGCTCACGTCTGTATTATGAGTTCGCGTTTTCGTCGTCGCATGAAGAAGGTCCTCACGCCCCCGTCGACCAGTGTCGTCCAAGTTGCAGATGGTGCAACAGTCCCTGTCGTCGGTATGTGCACAGCTCAACTTACCGTAGCCGGCCATCAAGTGGTCGTCCTTTTTACCGTGCTTGCAACATGTCCCCACGACCTCATACTAGGCCTCGATTTTCTTGCCGCCAATTCTGCTCTGATTGATTGCTCCGCTGGTGTGCTCCGCCTTGAACTGCCACAAATCAGTGCCGCCCTGTACCAACCTACATGCCGATTACAATGCAGCGACTTTGTTCGCCTGCCCTCCAAAACTGTGACGTACGTCGATTTTCTGTGCTTCCCTGCTGTGCCCGACGGTGACTATTACGCTACGCTTCTCACCGACGTACTCCTTGCGCGCAATGTTGCAATGCCTTATACGGTGCTCAGCATCACAGATAACAAAACTGGTCTACCTCTTGTCAATTTCGGCTACATGAATCATGTGCTTCCACAAGGCATTTCTGTGGCCCACCTGTGTCCGTTGCTCGATTCACAAATTGAAGTGCTTGCCTTAGACACACTTGTTTCACCGCAGCGCACATCACTCGCAACACATTCGGCCAGCCGTCAAATTGTAGACATGATTTTTTTTTTATCGCTTTTTTTTTTTTTTTTTTTTTTTTTCCTGAGTGTGTTTCTTACTTGTACCATGCCGACGAATGCAGAACTGTCAAAACAAGTTGAGGCGTTGGAAGACAAGCTTAACAATATAGCTAAAGGTACAAGTGAGCTCATCTTTGGTAAGATCCTGCTGAGAATGAAGGAATCTGGGATCGACGTTGTTGAACTTAAGAGAGAAGTTGACTCGCTGAGTTCCAGTGTTGAGCATTTGAATGGACTTCTTGAGGATATGCGGTGCAAAAATTCTGCGTTGTCCGATGAAAATACGCAACTCCGATCCCAGAACCAATCATTGACCCGCAGGGTCGAGGAGCTTGAGCAGTACTCTCGTCTCAGCAATGTCGAGATCAAGGGCATTCCATGTACCCAAGGAGAAGACTGTGTTGAAATCCTGAAAACAGTGGGGGACAAAATTGGTTGTCCCATTTTGCCCTATGATCTCGATATTGTTCATCGCGTGCCTACCCGATCTATTGACAAGAAAAACATCATTGCTCGATTTTGTTCTAGAACCAAGAAGGCCGATTTTGTTAGCAAAGCGCGTAAAGCCAGGCTCTGTCTTAGTGATATAGGGTTGTCTAGTCAGTCCAAATTTCCCGTATTTGTAAATGAGCATCTCACTGCCTGTAACAAGACTCTCTTCTCCAAAGCTCTTTCATTGAAAAAAGAAAAAAAATGGTTGTTCCTGTGGACTGACAACTGCCAAATTAAGGCCAGGAAAACAACTACTAGTAAAGTTCTACGCATTCGGGACGAATCTGACCTAAACAAAATAGTATAAAGCTGTTTGTTCATACTTTGGATAGTACAATCATGGCTTCCGTACTAAAACCAGATCAATTGCACTCTTTTCTGAATGGATTTCATTCCATTATTCACTTTAATGCAAGAAGTCTTCATAAACGGTTTGACATCATTGACGGTTTCCTCACTTCACTTTCTTGTTCATTTTCAATGATTGCCATCACTGAAACTTGGTTGTCTGACGATGACAAAAATCTATATTGCTTTCATAACTTTAATTCTGAATACTGCAACAGAATAACCAGTAATTACGGTGGTGCTGCCATATTTGTTTCTTCTGGAATAGCTTATCGAAGAAGACATGACCTATTCTTAACCGTTGATAACTGTGAGTCTGTTTGGGTTGAAATAGATAACTGCTTTTTGACTGGTGACAATAAGAACCTCATATTTGGTTGTGTTTACCGTTCTCCTTCATCACCAATTAGTGATTTCTGTACTAATCTCGACCATATTTTGCATAAAATTTCAATAGAAAATAAAAATGTTGTCATAATGGGTGATTTCAACATTAACTTACTAGATGAAGGATCACCCATCTGTATCAACTATACTAGTCTGCTTCATGGTTACGGATATGATTGCCTGATTGACGCTCCCACGCGTGAAGATTTTTCAGGCTCATGTACACTCATCGATCATGCTCTCTCTAATTTACTAGACCCACCAGAGGCAAAAGTTTTACACATTGACATCAGTGATCATTACCCCATCATCCTACGCTTCAATACTAATGCTCGACCGCATTCCTTTTCTCACACAAGATATGTGCTGGACAAAGAAAGTTTTAAAACGGCTGTTGCTAACACTAACTGGACTGAAATTAAGTCAATAATCAACCCACAGAAAGCTTTTTCTAAATTTCTTTCACTGATTTCAACGCATTTAATGAAATTCACTTTCAAAACAAAATGTAAAAAAATCATCGCTTTCTCTCATAATCCATGGCTTTCGCAACAGCTATTAACAGAAATGCGCAAACGAGATAACTTGTATAGAAAAACTAAAAAACAACCTTTTAATAAGAACTTAAGTGCCCGATATAAAATCATCTGCAATGCTCTTAACTACAAACTTAAAACTGCCAAAAGACTTTATTTTGAAGAAAGAATCCAACATGCTTCTAGCACTAAAAAGAAATGGGAGATTGTGAACTCTTTTTTAAACAGGAACTCGAGACAAGACGAGGTACGTCGAATTATAATTGATGGAGTAGAATATGATTCCCCTTCAGAAGTAGCTGAGGCTTTTAGCAACTTCTTCTTCCCTGATAATACCAATTCTCCTACAGAAAGCATTAATACTTCTCGCTTACCCCACTCATTCTTTTTATTTCCTACAATACCGGATGAAATAACTGATGTTATTCGTAATTTAAAAATGACTAGTGCTGGCATAGATGAGATCCATCCTGCTAACATAAAATCTATTGTGCATATAATATCAGACATTCTTTCATTTATTGTTAATTTGATGTTCAAGAATGGTGTATTCCCTTATGAATTGAAGCGTGGCAAAGTTATCCCTGTTTTTAAAAAGGGGGATAAATCATTACTAAACAACTACCGTCCTATTTGTATTTTACCATTCCTTGGAAAAGTGGTTGAGAAACTCATTGAGACACGACTAACTAAATATCTTTCCAAGTTTAACATTATCTCTTCCTCTCAGTTTGGTTTTCGCCATGGCTACTCAACAGAGATGGCGCTTATCCATCTTACTGATCAGATAAAAAAATTAATAGACGAAGGATGCCTAGTTGCCTCAATATTCATCGATCTAACAAAAGCATTTGACAGCATAAATCATAATATTCTGTTCACTAAACTGGAGTCCATTGGCATTTGCGGCCCTGCTCTTTCATTACTAAAAAGCTACTTACACAACAGAGTTCAAGTTGTTTCTATTTCCAACGTCTATTCCCGACAGCGAACCACTAACATTGGTGTGCCCCAAGGCTCCATTTTGGGGCCACTTCTGTTTTTGATTTATATTAATGATTTGCCCAAGTGTCTGTCTTCATCACAATGCATTTTGTACGCCGACGATACCACCATATTCACCTCTCATAAAGACATCTCATCTCTTGTAACCATTTTGAATGCTGACTTAGAAAGTATTTTCAAATGGTGTTATACTAATATGTTGTCTATTAATGCTTCTAAAACCAAGTTTGTTGTTTTCACCTCACACCAGCGGAATGTAACATCAGCACCTAATATTACTTTTGGCCCCCACTCTATCTCTCCTTGCTCATTTTCTTCCTTCCTTGGCATCCTTCTAGATTGCAATTTAAAATATCAGAGACATATTGCTCACATAAAAAAAAATTAGCATATGGTATAAGAGTCTTGGTCAAAACGCGCCCGTACTTCTCACGCAGCACATTACTATCCCTCTATCACTCTTTCGTACATTCTCATTTTACCTACGGTATAACATGTTGGGGCAATACTTACAATACTCACATTTCGTCTCTTCAAATCGTCCAAAATCATGCTATTCGACTAATTACATCCAGCCCACGTTTTTCTAATGCTAAATCTTTACTACATGAAAATAACATCCTTACTCTCACTGAACTTACTAAATTCAACCTTGGCATTTTTTTCTACAGACTTCTTAATAATCAACTTCCCCCTACCATTTTCCCGTCTTCTGATCTTGTTATTTATAGTAATACCCGATTTGCACTAAACAACAACTTCCTTCTACCCAGTATACGTACTAATTATGGCAAACAAACTGTTAAATTCACTTCTATCTCATTGTGGAATACTCTTCCACTTAACATAAAATCTATCAGTTCATTTCATCAATTTAAGAAACAGTATAAATTGTATTTGCTTCATGCGGACTAACCATAAGACTTACTGCTTGTTTTATTTGACGTATGCTTTTGTTTGGTCTGTTTTTTGTATTTCTTTTTATTTGTTTTTTTTATTTCCTTTTATTATTTAGTTTTGTATATTGATTGTTAAACTGTTCTATTGTTAAACTGTTTTTTTTTTGTACTTCACACCTTTTTTTTTTTTTTTTCTCTATTTTTTATGCGTTCAGTTGTACGCTTTGATTTATACTTACGCTCCTGTTGCTTAATGTGTTTAATAACTCATTGCATTTGTACAGGAGGTCCCGATACAGTCACTTGACTATGGGACCTCCTTCTGTATACTAAATTCCTGTCACTTGTACCGAATTTTATTATTTATTAATGATCGCCACTGATCTTCCGCCTCCGCAAGTTGAAGCCCTACAACATCTTCTCGAGGCCTACCAGGATATTTTCGATTTTGGCGACCAATCTCTTGGGCAGACGTCCTTTGTCCAGCATCGCATGCACACAGGTGATGCCAACCGTGTTCACCGCCGTCCCTACAGAGTGTCTGCTTTTGAGCGGAGCAAAATTCAGAAGGAGGTGAACAAGATGCTAGCGAAGGACATTTTTGAACCATCCTCCAGTCCCCGGCATCACCGGTGGTATTAGTTAAAAAGAAGGACGGATCGTGGCGATTTTGTGTGGACTGTCGACACCTTAACAACATCACCAAGAAAGACGCATACCCTCTGCCCCGCATTGACAACGCCCTTGATTGCCTCCATGGTGCCGCCTACTTTTCTTCTATCGATCTTCGTTCTGGTTATTGGCAGTTTGCCGTGGACCCCATGAACCGAGAGAAGACGGCTTTTGTAACACCCGATGGCCTCTACCAATTCAAAGTCATGCCTTTCGGCTTATGTAATGCCCCCGCCACCTTTGAACGAATGATGGACTCCCTGCTCCATGGATTCAAGTGGTCTACGCGTCTTTGTTATCTGGATGACGTGATTGTGTTTGCTCCCACTTTTGAAGCACACCTTGAGAGACTGTCGAAAATTCTTGATGTATTCCGTCTCGCCGGCCTTCAGCTGAATTCATCCAAGTGCCGGTTTGGTCGCCGTCGCATTACAATACTTGGACATAATGTTGACGCTTACGGCGTACAGCCTGACCCAGAAAAAGTTAGAGCTGTGAAGGACTTTCCTGTGCCGAAAACCGCCAAAGATGTCCGCAGCTTTGTGGGGCTCTGCTCCTATTTTCGGCGGTTCATCAAGAACTTCCCGGAAATCGCTCGGCCCCAAACAAATTTACTCCAACCAGATTAGACGTTTACCTGGGGTCCCTCGCAAACAGCAGCACTTTCCGACCTGACCACTTTGCTCACTTCTTCTGTGCTGGCTCACTTCGACCCTACGGCACCGACCGAAGTGCGCACCGATGCCAGCGGTTGCGGAATAGGTGCTGTGTTGGCTCAGTGACAACGTGGGCAGCATCGCGTGATAGCTTATGCCAGCAGGCTGCGGTCCACCTCGGAGCGTAATTATTCCATCACAGAGCGCGAATGCCTAGCGCTGGTGTGGGCAGTCGTGAAATTTCGCCCTTACTTATACGGCCGATCATTTATAGTTCTCATCGACCACCACGCTCTCTGCTGGCTCGCCTCCCTCAAAGATCCCACAGGTCGTCTCGCCCGCTGGGCACTCCGCCTTCAGGAGTATTCTTACACCGTAGTGTATAAATAAGGAAAACTGCACAAAGATGTGGATTGTCTGTCACGCTACCCTGTGGCCGACTACGGTCCTACGAGCACTGATTCTGTGGGCTGCGTCCTTTCCATCTCCCAGCTGCTTCATCTCGGGGACGAGCAGCGTCGCGATCCGGATATCAGCCGCCTAATACAACAGCTCGAATCTTCACCGCAAGACGCTTCTGTTCGCATGTTTACCTTAAAGGACCGCACCTTATATCGGCCCAATGGTCACGACTTACTTCTGGTCATACCAAAGCACCTGCGTTCCACAGTCCTACGCAAGCGCCATGACGCGCCAACCGCTGGTCACCTTGGTGTCTCTCGCACATATGACCGTGTCCGCCGACGCTTTTACTGGCCTGGCCTTTCACGCTCTGTACGTCACTATGTCAACGCTTGTGAAATTTGCCAGTGTCGCAAAAAGCCGTCGGGACTCCCTTCCGGATATCTTCAGCCCATCGACATCCCATCGGAGCCATTCTTCCGTGTTGGTTTGGACCTTCTCGGTCCCTTCCCAACATCCACCTCCGGAAACAAGAGGGTCGCGGTGGCTACGGATCACGCGACCTGTTATGCAGTTGCGCGAGCCATGCCAACAAGCTGCGCTACAGACGTCGCTGATTTTCTACTACGCGATCTCATTTTAGTGCATGGAGCCCCTCGTCAACTGCTGACAGACCGAGGCCGTATGTTCATTTCGAAAGTGGTTGACGATATCCTGCGTTCCTGCTCTACCCAACATAAGCTCACGACATCGTACCAGCCCCAGACAAACGGGCTTACAGAACGTTTAAACCGCACCCTGAGAGACATGCTATCGAAATACGTCTCGGCCAACCATCATGATTGGGACCTTGCACTACCCTACGTGACGTTCGCATACAATTCCTCCCGGCATGACACTGCTGGGTACTCGCCATTTTACCTTCTGTTTGGACGCGAACCAACATTGCCGTGGGATACCTCCCTGCCAGCCGCTGCGCAGCCTACTTCTGAATATGCACGCGACGCCATTACCCGAGCTGACCACGCTCGTCAGCTTGCCCGCAGCAGAATAATGGCGTCCCAAGACTCGCAGAAGCATCGTTACGACGAGCGGCATCGCGACGAACACTTTCCAACAGGTTCCCTCGTTTTTCTTTGGTCCACTACGCGACATGCAGGCCTTTCAGAAAAACTTCTCGCTCGTTTCACTGGCCCATACCGCGTGCTTAGACGAGTGACCAACAATACATATGAAATTGTCCCTGATAATCCATCAACCTCTTCCGCTCTGCTGTCAAGGGACATCGTCCACGTATCAAGGCTCAAGCGTCACCACACTGCTCCTGCTGTGGCCCCGTAAACTCGCCGGGTCGGCGCTTTTTCCGCCGGGGGTCGTGTTACGTGATTTAGTCTGACTGAAAGAGGGCATAGTGGGGCATACCCAAGAAAGGTGCCTCAGACTGAGAGTGAAGAAGTGGACGTTGTCGGTGAGCTGCATTGTGGCTGCGGACTGACAACTGTTATTTTCCACGTAACAATATGATATCACATGGAACACTACCCTCATTCTGTATTTATAGATAACGTATTCCATGAGGTGTTATCGGCAGATCTTTTTTCAAGGTTCTTTGTAACACATCCTGGGAGGATATTGGATCACAAGCCAATGATGGCGTGTTCACTCGTTCCCGATTTGTTACACAGAGTGCAGTTTGCGTAAAAGCAGGGGCGTAGCCAAGAAGTGGCACTCCAGGCTCATGCCCCCCCCCCTTCCCAATTTTTTTCCGCCATGGCATATAGAGCAACAAATGAGTACTTGAAGTGGGTGACCTCCCCAAAATGAAAGAGATCCTTGCGTTCATGCTGTAAATATGCATTTGTCTTTATGCCATGTTCCACAGGCAATGTGCTCATGTGTAACTTGAAGAAAAGCAATTCTATGTATCCCATGTCAGTCTCTACTTTTTTTCGCTCATCTTGCCCGGGGCGTTACACTTTAGTTATCTCTATACCGCTGTGGGCATCAATACAGTGTTCAAGTTTTTGTACAGTCTTCCTTTTGATACAAGGCACGCGTCTATTTGTGAATACAGTGGAAATAATCTCCTCTGCTTTGAAATGCAGCGACAGCAATTTCCATTATTTACCAACACATATGGCCTGCATACGTGATTCACAGTACAACACGAATTGTTGCAGTAATATTATGTGGTGCAAAAAGAGAAAAAAAAAACTTCATTCACAGGATCCTGCGTGGGGTAGGCGCTGGCCTCGCAGGGCACGGTTTACCCTTCTAATGTTCTAGTCTATGCAGTCCTAGAAACATAGGGCCAAGAACTCGAGGGTTGAACCTGACCCGACACAGGATACTTGGGTTCCCGCGCCCCGCGCTTGCGAGTCACGAGTTCTCGTTCTCCTCTGCCTGGCCAGGGCCCCCTCGAGCCGCTGGATCGCCCATTTCTGAGATTGGCAGTCCACCGAGCGGATCCACCGCTCCATCTGCGCTGGCAGTTCTTGGCGCGTGGTGCTGTCGTCATCACCAGTTACTCCGCCATGAGATTCCCCAGCCCTGCCGCACACATCACCATCGACACCGTCGCACGAACCACCGCCCGGTATCGCTGCACTGTCACACCTCACTGTGCGTCCTAGTGTCGCCAGTTCCTGTTCGCATATACTGCACATCGGACTTGCGAACATCTTGGGACATATGTGGCGCGCCATCGCCGAAGTTAACGCGCACTTCACTTGTAGGTGACGAAGCCACACCGACTCCGCTCGAGAAAGTTCTCAATGCGGAGCCGGGTATTCTCTTCTTTCTTCCCTGTGCCTCCTGAGTATCGCGCCGTAGTGGACTAGAGGTTCGGGGTATTGTTCGTCGCCGACACCCGCGGGGATGCTCTCGCTGTCGTCCCGGCACCTGATGAGTTCTCGGGCTGCTGCGTCTGCATCCTCGTTGCGGTTGTCCACGTTCGGTAGGTCCCCAATGTGGGCTGGGAACCACTTTATCGTGATGGTTGTCTCGGTCGGGTGACGTTCCGAGGTTCGCGAGGCTAGCGTACAATGCCATCGGGTGTCAGAACGTGCGATTATCGTAATGGCTTGATAGTTTAAAGTCGGTCACTCAGTACAAGAGGCACGTACGTTACTGTGCCCGTTCTCTTAAGGCCCCGTATTGGGTGCATAGAAAGTTCGAAAAGATTTCATGCACTAAGAGTTTAAAGTACGCACTTGGTACAGGATATCGCTAGCACGTTCAGCTTTTAAAGATGAATCTTAAGGGTTTTCCCATATTCGAACTTATCGGAATCTCGGTGTGGTTCAAAGAAAGGGTAATCAGTGTCATTTCTGTAGACGCTTTTGCAGCCCGGCACAAATAAAAAAATGCTGTTTATAGGCGTCACTCGCTACAAGTGAGAACTCTTTTGTAAGAGACTACAGTTCACTAAATAATGGCGCGAAGAAGCAAGCGAGTGCCGAAAACATGATGTGTCTGAGCGGCAACACGCGCGTCGCGACGCGTGGCGCAGCATGTGCAGGAACACGGAACAGCAGCGCCATTAGTTGACGCGCCAGCCGCGGAGCTGCGAAACTGACCTGGTTTTAGTAACGCTGGCACGACCCACGGCTTAAGAAGCCCCGCCCCTAAAACCATGCGCATGCTGGAATCCCGTGTACTTCGCTGTCTGCTGCGGTTCTTTGCCCCCACCAGAATCTGTGCCTTCTCGCGGTAGCCGGGTGCGCGAAGCGATACTCATTTATTTTGTTGGAGAGCGCGGCGATTGGGACGGCCGGAGAGAAACTCGCCGCGCGCCTGCTATCCCGGAGGCCATGCCTCGGTTCTCTCCCGAATCACGAGTCTGATAAGCGCACGCTCAGGGAAGACCACGCTCCCTGGGGGTGGGGCTTCGTGGAGGCGACGAACTTAAGAGCGCGCCCAAGGCATGACCGCTGATGTGTTGGGTGGTGCCAAAGCGCACATGTCTATCTCGGGGAGATCATCCCCCGCGTGGTCAATTGCAGTTTTAGTCGTTTGAATGAGTACATATTATAAAAGGGGCTGTATCGATAGGCGTTTTCTTGTCACAAATATGCCTGCAGAATCAAAGGCGATGATGTAGTTAGTGTTCAAGTGATGTTCCATCATGGCCTTCAAGCGGGCACTGCCCTTCATAAAATCATTGGGGTGCTGCAGCATTCTGCTTTCAAACGTTTTTGTTTTACTTATGTAGGGTAAACAAAACCAGTAGATAATGAAGCTAGGGACACTACAGGGGACATGAATTGCACCTTTGTAGATGTGTATCGTTGATATGGATGTGAATAAAGCAAGGTGGACGGCAAGACCATTTCTCCCAACAGGGACTCAACCTGCCATTTTTAGATGATGCGCCCAATGCTATACCACTTGACCTATGGTAGAGCATAAGGTGCACATTTTGAATGTTGCAGGTTTGGGGCTTGCCTGTGGAAATCGTCTTTTCGTCCACTTTGTTCTTATTCACATCTATATCACAATTACTACGGTACACTTAAAACAGTACAGTTAACATTCCGCATATCTTTATTGGAATAATTATGTTCTAATTTTATTCAGGTGGACTTGAACTAAAAACGACCCTTTTAAATTCTTTTCTTTTATTTATTACATAATTGGCTGATGTAAAAACCAATAAAATGAGCAATTCATCATCTCTTTTGGTGTTTTCAGCTCACATTGAGTTTCACATAGATCGATGTCTATTAGAATGGGCCCATTGCGAAGAACTATGTACACGTGGAATGGAAATAAACATCAATAGTCCGGCGTTCTGTTTTCATTACACTAAGACCGTGGTGAAAAAGACGTTATGCTAGTATGGCTCTCGATTAGATCACCGATGACTCTAATTGTGTTTTATTGCTACTCAGGCAACAAACGGCTTCAAAGATAAATGGAAAACATTGGAGAAGGCAGGCGCTGTTAAGATCGACCTGCCTGGCTTGACGCCGCTTTGTCGCATCAGACAAGGGGGCTGAGCCCACCCTGATTTTTTCCGAGTCAGCACTCTCAGAGATGCACCGAGAGTGGTGAAAGCAGGCAAATCGTTCTTCCAGGTGTGCCAGGTCATCGACGCCCCTCGCAAAACCATTTGGACATGCCTGACGAACTGACGGATTAGGAAGAGTTGTTGGCGGTTCAGGCGGCTTGCTTTGTCGTCAAGGTGCCCCAGGCAAAGGGCCCGGCGGCCGAGAACCGTCTGCGGATGCCTTTCCCACGTTCTCCGTGGTGCTTTGATGCCGCTGTTTCCACAATTTGTGGTCTGCCTGGCGCCGCATACCCATCACAGCAACAGACTACGAAACTGACTTCCATGCAAGACTCAACGTCTTCGTGCTGTGCTGTGTCGTGCGCGGTGTGCAGTGTTTTTTTCCCTCGCCATGGTCTTAACTGAGCGTGCCTCTTCCCCCTTTCGTGGTTTGAGATGGAGGCGCCGTTTCATTTTCCCCTTTCGGGGATGGAAGTGAAGATGACAAACTTTATTGGACTGCCCTGGACTCCGTTGTGTTTTTCTTGCAGAGAATCCTGGGAAGGCCAGGACATAAAATGTGAATGCCGAGGCGCTCCTGAGTAGCTCTCACAAGCTCACCGAAGCTCCCATCATGCTTCCGTCGAGAGCTTCCATGATGCTACCATCATCATGTAACACGCTACCTGCAAACATTGTAATTACAAGTTACTGTTAGCAGCTCTGGGCTCCTCTCCTCGACATCTCCTCTGGGCAGACCCATGATTACACCAGCGCCACAATTTTCATGTTTCTTTCCGTCTCCACTGGACACTGTCATTTGATTGCCGTCTTTGCTTGTGTCATATGGGGTGAATCTTTCTAGGTAAATGGAGACTCGTAACATGTCTGCCCGTGCGTTGTAGGAATGTTTGCCTTTACGCTGTTTCCCACTGTGTTATTTTTGTTATGTCAGGTTTATCAAGTGTGTGCTTGTCCATGAGTATGTGTTTGAGCTGTAATATTGCACTACCTATAATAATCTCTCCTGACATTTCCAGTCTGGTAGGTTCAAGAGTCCAGCACAGGTAAATAGAAAACAAATAACTAATTGAGAAAAATGTAAAAAAAAACGAGGAAACCCTAAAGCTTTCTCGTAGGTGTTGAACGCAATAGCAATATCCTGTTCCTTTTACGTTCTTCAAAACTCCGTACATGAAACCTTTTCAAACTTGCAATGCACCCACTACGAGGCATTCAGAGAATAGGCGCAGTAGCGTGTGTAACATTGGTAGTGGGTGACAGGCTTTAAACCGCGAAGCCATGATAATAGCACGTTCTTACTCGTTAGAATGTGCGCTTGTAGCACGCATTATCACTGGATTATTTCATGTTGCATTGTGAAGCACATATACAGGGCGCGTGTGCTTGTAAAGCATAAAAGGGACTTTCACTGAATTTCGCAGCAGAGGAAGTTCTTTTCCCTGTATTCAAAAGCAGACGCGTATTCGTGTGGTAGAACATGTGCTTGTCACGTGTTCGATCTGCCTTCGGACCTCAATGACCCTGGTTCGGTCACCACTGACCCAGTATTTTTCATTATTTATTTTATTTGCATCGTGCTCCATTTTTTGGTCATGCAGAAGATGGCAATTTTTTGCTCAAAGCCAACGAAGCTGACACCGACGCCGGAATTTCGGCGGAACAAGCTTTTTAGATCTATCGCGTTAAAGCTGAGCTAGATATACAGAAGTGAGAGGTAATTTTTTTGTACAAATGTCACAAAGTTGCAATTCGCAAACAAAACTTACAAGTGAAAATCACCTTGTGGACAAAACTGCAATAATCGCCTTCAGACAAAAGGTAAAAAAAGGAGGGGGCGCCTTCCCTTGTGCGGGGGTGCGCACATAGGGCCCGGCTGCAGGCCGCAGCAGGAGCGGGCGGTGGTTTTTGGCACTGCCACGTCATTCCGGCGCTGCGCACTTAATCGGAGTGACCTTGGAGGAAATCAGAGGCAATTCCTACGCCTGCCTTTTCATTGTTAATATAAGCATCTGTGGCTACTACATTATTTCTTCTGCATGTACCAGGTCATTTTTTATTGTATTGTTCAAAAATCTAAGAAATTGAAATTTGACTTGGGGGGGGGCGGATATTTCATCATACTCTATTTTAATCAAGAATGTTGAGGATTTATATTCAATAAACATTTTATTGTTTACATTTCTGCAATCCACCTTTTTTTAACAAGAATTATCTGAGGTTGTATGAAATCGTGACCAATCAGCAAGAAAGGAGGAGTGAATTTCGCCGTTAAATGCGTACTCAGATTTTTGAGCTGGTAAACTGTAAAACTTTTAAAAGGTTTGAACCGTTAGGATGCGGCATTTACACAGGAATGTTGGCAGCGCGCTCCCTGATACAATACATTATTCGCCACGAACATGGGAAGACTCAGGCATATTCACAAGGCTTCTTGTTTTATTATTACTAGAGGTTTCATTTTATAAAGGTGGCCATAATGTGTACCCAAATTCCAATTTTGTTCTTATGTACATTTTATAGACCATCAACATTGCGTCTCTGCTCAGTCCGTATTTTCTGTTACTTAGCATGCGTAATAAATCTAAGACTGTTGCACTTTTGCTGCAATATATTCTATGTGTGGGTTCCAGGTAAGCTTTTCCTTTTAAATCATTCATAAGTGCTTGACTGAATCTTTTTGCAGAGTAGGTTCCTGATTATAAAATACCGAAATTTAATTTCAATCTCCCATGGGAAACACCAAGAGCACATTGTTATTTATGTTTATGATGAAGGAATTATGACAACACCAGGGAACAACAAGCATCATCGCAGAGTAAGGCACCACGCTATCGGCGCTCGAGCTCCACCATCTTCCTCGTCCTGTCACTATCTCGAATCTTGCACCTGCCCGTTAGGTTCGCCCAATAAACCTCTTTACATTTGGTGGATCGTGCTGGGTAACCAGATCACATACACCCTAGAACTCCAATCCCGAACCCTGCCGTCGACCATGCAAGTTGACGCCGCCCAACAAACAGTACCTTTCGCGGCCGCTACTTGCCCCGGCCCGGTTCACCAGCGAGACCCCCCGATTTTTGCGGGCACCGAAGACCAGGATGTCGAGGACTGGCTGGCGTCATACGAGAAAGTCAGTGAACCCAACAGGATGGATGACGCTGCTAAGTTGGGCACGGTCAATTTTAATCTCACCAACGTGGCCAAGCTGTGGTATACGAACCACGAAACCGAGTGCGCGAACTGGTTCGCCTTCAAGGAGGCAATATGTGCCGTTTTTGGTCGCCCTGCCTTACGGAAGCTACGCGCCGAACAATGTCTGCACACACGGGCACAGGATCCAGGTGAAACTTTCACGTCGTATATAGAAAATGTGATCGATCTCTGCCGGCGCGTCGATGCTTCCATGAGCTAGAGTGCAAAGATACAGCACATTATGAAGGGTGTCGACGATGACGTTTTCCAGATGCGTCTCGCGAAATCTCCTAGCACTGTGGCTGAAGTAGTGACTTTGTGTTAGAGCTATGATGAATCGCGGAGGCAACGAGCTCAGACGTGACGCTCATTCGGGACAATCCAACCAGTGACAGCCCTAGATGTCATGAATGACCAGACAAACCTTCTCGCATAAATGAAAGACTTCGTGCGAGAGGAAGTGGCTCGGCAGCTTTCTCTATTGCCTTTTGCTCAACGCCAGGAGCTCTCGCAGCAACAGCCATTTAGACCCCCACCACCATTGGCTCCCATGCTCCGACGTGGGGTCCAGGAGCAGATTTCCAAGGCTATGCTGGTGCCCTTGCAGCAGCCCCCCGCCACCGCGCCTCTTATTTACGCTGAGGCACTAAAGCGGCAGAAGCTACACCAGCCCCCACCGTTCCAGGGACTGCCACCTACCTGAGCCTCGACTCAGCCGTCCACCGCCTGGGTTCTTCCCATTGCTACCACAGCCTCAACTCACCCATCCGCCGCGTGGGCGGCTACCCTCGTCGCCAATACTTGGAGGACGCGCGATAACCGGCCGATATGTTTTGCGTGATGTGGTCCTGGCCATATCGCCCAATACTGCCGTCGTCGCGTGCCGGGATACACAGACACCCGGACACAGAGCAGCTTCATGGACCCTCCTTCATCTCGTCTGGAAAATTCGGACACTCAGTAAAGCTCGTCTTTACGGGAATGTCCCCGTACTTTGTCTGTCGCTAACCTTCACCCTGTCGTCGCTCCCTGTCACCCATGCGTCGTCGGCCTGCTCCTTAACACAAGGGAAACTAACCACCGCAGTTCAAGAGGCAAGAATTGCGCTGTCGAAATGCTCAAGTCCTCGGACATTGCTGTCGAATATTGTCAAAGTTTTTGTAGAAGGTACTCGAGCATATGCTATAGTGGATACCGGTGCTGCCATTTCCGTGATAGACGCTAAACTTTGCCGCAAGCTCCGAAAAGTGACTACGCCTCTTTATATGATGTCCTTGCGAACAGCGAATGGGGACCCGATTCAGGCTGTAGCCGCCTGTACTGTCCGACTGATCATGGGGCACGACCACTACACTGTTGAGTGCATTGTCCTTTCATCATGCTCACACATCATACTTCACACATAATCGCGTAACCACGCCGTTATTGATTGTGAAAGATTGGAACTTCAACTCTTCCCGTGTTACGACCAACCAACCAACCGCATTCCGCCCGCCATGCACGAACTCGTCGTCAAGGAAAGCACTGAAATTTCTCCGACAGCATCTGTGTTGCTCCCCGCGTTCTGGGACGGCATTAAGGACGAAGCTGCATTCTTTGAACCATCAAGCCTCTTTCTTAGTCCAAGATCACTTCTACTGCCTTATTCAACCATCTCCATTTCCGAAGGAAACAGTGCTCTTTGCCCCATCAATCCCCTTCCGTTTCCCGTCGAACTGTTTCAAGGTGAATCTCTTGGACACGTGCATGTCATTGATAAGGAACAAATTTTTACCATGCCGCCAGATTGTTCCGGTGACTACGACGCCAGCTGTGTCCTCAACCTTTCCAATGTACCACCTTCCGAGCTTTTCGATTCATCGATCGCTGACGGACTATCACCGTCTGAACGCTCCGAGCTTTTTCAGCTGCTCAACCAGTCCCGTGAATCCTGTGACGTTGCTCAACTTACCCTTGGCCGAACGCCCAGTTTTTTTTTCACTGCATCGACACAGGTTCCAATGCGCCAGTACGACAGCGACCATACCGTGTTTCCGCCGCGGAGCGTCAGGTTATCACTGAACAGGTTGAGGATATGCTTAAGCACGAGGTTATCTGACCTTCCCAAAATCCATGGGCATCACCTGTCGTTCCTGTTAAGAAGAAGGATGGTACAATTCGCTTCTGCGTTGATTACAGGCGCTTAAATACGATCACTCGCAAAGACGTATGCCCTATCGCCAGGATTGATGACGCCCTTGATTGCTTACAAGGTGCCGAGTTTTTTTCGTCGTTAGATTTGCGTTAGGTGTATTGACAGGTGCCCTAGACGTCTATCGTCCAAAAACAGCCTTCGTGACCCTGGATGGGCTATATGAGTTCAATGTCATGCCCTTTGGTCTCTGCAATGCACCAGCCCCATTCGAGCGCATGATGGACTCGGTTCTGCAGGGTTTGAAATGGAACATATGCCTCTGCTACCTCGACGATATCGTCGTCTTTGCACCCGATTTAGGAACACATCTTGTACGCCTGAAACATGTACTCACGTGTCTGAAGAATGCGCAGCTCCAACTGAATCTCAAGAAATGCCGCTTCACTGCTCAGAAGCTCACCATTCTCGGTCACGTCATATCAAAGGATGGCGTTCTTCCTGACCCGGCTAAACTACGCGCTGTCGCTGAATTCTCCAAACCGACGACTCTAAAACCGTTGCGCAGCTTCGTAGGATTGTGCTCCTGCTTCCGTCGGTTTGTGTGCAACATTGCCTCCATAATTGCCCCTTTGACCCAACATTTAAGCAGTGATAACGACGTCTCGTCATGGTCTTCCGAGTGTGATCACGCATTTACCACTCTTCGCGGTCTCCTGACTTCATCGAATATATTGCGCCACTATGATCCCACGGCTGCAACTGAGATCCATACAGATGCCAGCGGTGTCGGTCTCGGTGCAGTTCTCGCTCAACGCAAGCCTGTATTTCCTCAGTGTGTCGTTGCTTACGCCAGCAGAACGCTCAACAAGGCTGATGTAGACTCCATGTGTTACCGAAAAAGAGTGCTTAGCCATACTTTGGGCGATTGTAAAGTTTCGCCCATACTTATACGGCTGCACGTTTGCTGTAGCTACAGACCATCATGCCTTATGTTGGTTGTCGTCGCTGAAGGATCCATCAGGTGGCCTTGCTCGTTGGGCTCTGCGACTTCAAAAGTATGACATCCGCGTCGTGTACCGTTCCGGCCGCCAACATGCCGATGATGATGCGCTTTCGCGATCACCACTGTCCACTGAGGCTGCCTCTATATTCTCTGCATAACACACGCTGTCAGCTTTTTGCATCGACACAATGTCCTCTGCACAGCGCGACGATTCATGGATAACTTCACTTCTGGACGTTTTATCTGGGGTACCGACACGTTCACCCACTCGAGCAATGTGACGCCAGGCTTCGCACTTCACCATTCGAGGCGGCCTCTTGTACCGGCGCCATTATTCACCAGACGACAGGAAGTGGCTGCTCGTTATTCCCCGAAAGTTGCGCTCAACAATCTGTGCATCATTTCACTCCGACCCGCAATGTGCTCACGCCGGTGTCTTCAAGACCTACGAACGTGTCAGGAAGTGGTACTACTGGTGTGGGATGTTTACTTTTGTTCGACAGTTTATTCGCGGCTGCCACGAGTGTCAGCGACGGAAATAGCCACCGAATGCAGGAGCAGCTCTACTACAGCTGCTTGCGTGCCCCGACCACCCATTCGATCGCGTCGGAATTGACCTTTACGGGCCTATGATATTGACCACAGCAGGTAACCAGTGGGCTATCGTTGCTGTAGATTACCTGACACGGTACGCCGAAACCGCTGCTCTTCCTACGGCAACCGCTCAGGACGTCGCATCTTTAATCCACCATCGGTTTGTGTTGCGTCACGGCTCTCCTCGCGAGATCCTCAGTGACCGGGGCCGTGTATTTCTATCCGACGTAATCCAAGCACTTCTCCGTCAGTGCCATATTGTACACCGGATTAGAACTGCTTACCACCCCCAGACGAATGGCCTGACTGAACGGTTTAATCGGACTCTAGGTGACATGCTCGCGATGCATGTGGCATCTGATTAAACGAACTGGGACCTGGCTCTTCCGTTTGCGACCTACGCGTACAACACCCCTACACAAGTCACCACCGGCTTCCCCATTCTTCCTTCTATACGGACGTCAACCATCGCACAAAATTGAAACTTTGCTGCCATACGCACCAGATGCATCTGAGTGCACGACCGTGTCTGAAGCCGCCCGTCACGCCGAAGAATGCCGCTAACTAGCGAAGCGGTTTACTATACGGCTGACCAGCAGCGCCAGAAAAAGGCCCGCGATGACGACCACCCTCCTGCCGCAAAGTTCGTCCCTGTAGCCCTTGTATGGCTGTATGTACGACCCTGTGCACCTGGGTTGTCTACCAAGCTACTTTCAAATTACCATGGTCCATACCACGTGGTAGAGCGCATATCGCCCGTCAATTACGTCATCGAACCGCTTACGCCACTCGGTGACCATCGTCAGCGTGGACACGATATTGTTCACGTTGACCACTTGAAGCTGTACTTCGACTCGCTCGTTCCCACCTGTTAGATTGCCAGGATGGCTTCATCTTTCTCGGCGAAGGCAATTATAACGAAGAAATGATGAAAACACCAGGGAACAACAAGCATCATCGCAGAGTAAGGCACCACAAGATCGGCGCTCGAACTCCACCATGTTCCTCGTCCTGTCGCTATCTCGAATCTTGCACCTGCCCATTAGGTTCACCCAATAAACCTCTTTACATGTTTAATGATAATGAAGTCGGCTGCAACCAAATTTCTAGAGTATTACTATATTTTTGCAATTTTTGGTGCAATGAGCAATTGTCGCTTTCTACAGTGACAAACGCGATATTGTCTGCATAAGTGTAGACACTGACATCCTGGTAAATTAGAATGGAGCTCATCAGTATATTGAGTAATACTGAGAACAAGACGGCCCCTTGGGGAACTCCACGTTTTTGTTTAAATTTATGTGAACAACATCCATCCTTCACGCGCGCAATAAAATTGTCTTGACGTTAAGAATGATGGTATCTACTCCTTTGTCAATAGCCGAACGTCCTCTTCTACTCTAATCTGCCTGTTTTCCGCAACACATATGATCATACCTGGATCGCATATGTAGTAACAATATGAAAGAAATGTAACGAAACCTGGTATCTGATAAAACATTACCACTTATATACGATTGTTCTGGTTCATAAGGTAAATATACGTTGATTAAAAAAGCCACTGCTTTGGAGGCAACGCGACAGTTGACAATTGATAGAATGTCAATGTGATGCAAATATGAGTATGCACAGTGTTATTCATCACGTGCCTTTCGTATTGCTGTTCTATATCTGGCAGCTCCTTCAAACTCCGCACTAGGCATTTGAGGGGTTCTATGCGTTTTGGAGAAGATTGGCGCCTTGTCTATGAACATTTTCGCTTCAATATATGTGGCGGAAATGCTGCGAACAAGCGCGATAGAGTACCGGGATGAGCTGAAACTTTCCGCCTGAGATAAAGACTTCTTGTCCAACAAACCATGATGGTAGTGCGTTGCGATGTCGTCATTCTCAAATTGAACCACCATAGACTTCGTGTTTGGCAGTGAGCTTCAATCACTGCAATGCAAAGCTTGCTTCAACCTTTTTAATTGCATCAGATTTTCAGTCGGCTGTCTTGGTGAACATTAATTGGTTTTACTTTCAATCAATAACAAATTATGGCATGTAATGATTCACTTCACCATGGCGGATTTGATATCTCCCCTGCACTAACATGGTCTCAACTGGATTCGCTCGTCCAATCACTCTCCTGGGTTTTTTTGTTGGATTTTACGATTACCCTTCAGTGTGGATAGCTTGATCATAGTCTCAATTTACGTTTCGGATAAACATCTGTCTCTTCATCTGTACTTATATTTATATTATTAAGTGTATTATTGAACGCGGTAGCGTCAAAACGGTCGTTTCGCAGAAATTTCGGCGTCACCATTTGTGAGCGAAAAAAAACGCCTTTTTCTTGACCCAAAATTTAGAAAATTGGCAATAAAATAAATAGTACAAAAGTTCAGTACGAGTGAGAACCAAACCCAGGCTGACTGCGTGGTCTTCCACAGAGAACAGTCACACGTGGAACGTGGCTGTCACACGTGGAACGTGACTGTGTGGAAGACCACACAGTCAGCCACGTGGAACGTGGCTGACTGCGTGGTCTTCCACAGAGACACGCCAACGGTTTAAACTGATTCTGAAAAAAAAAGATCAGTATGAATGTAATGTAGTAGAAGTTATTATTATTGTGTTTAACGAAAAAAAACTACGAAGTATTATGTTTACACTTCTTTCGTTCATGTAGTAGACAGAATCTCTTTAACGCGCGCAATGTTATGCGGTAGAAGCGTAGAATCACGCCAGGCGTCAAAACATGTGAAATGCGCTACGAGTGGGTGTTTCGATGGCCCACCCATTACGATGCGCTGAAACATATGTTCACGTGTTGCCTTGCGCACGCGCAGTGGGCCCCTCAGTGATTAACAAAAGAAACAATTATGACGTAGTTAGCACTTAACAATTGTATACTTGCAGACAACATTCTACGTTAGGCCATCAGCGATACCATGCTGAATGCGTCGAAATTCTACGATAGTTTGAAACGGCCACTGTTACACGGTTCCCTCACGGCACGGTCAAGGCATGCACCGAGACTGACGCTAGGTTAATAATTGGGGAGGTGATTAGCACAGGGCCTGACTACGCTACCACGTTCTACTCTTGAAGGCAAAGCTCAAGTGACATTCAAGTTTTGCAATGGTTTAGTTTGTAACTGCTGTGTAATTGTTGTCATACAATATATATATTGTTACGGTGCGATGCCTTTATTTACGAGAGATGATGAATGCGAGAGTCCAGGGATCTGGTAGATCACCACTCGTGCCCACCTCGTTTTTCTCTTCTTCCACCCGTCGCCTCAGTATCGTAGAAATTCCCCCTTTGCAGACGATTTCCACCGGGCGAGTTAGGCTTCGTTGCGATGACGATAGCGTTTTAAACGGGCGACATGAACAACGTTGGTCTTGCTTGAGCGACGGCCAGTTGACAGCAGTCGAGATGTCACGTATGTGACACCACTGAGACGTTCCAGGACAACGGACCAGTGTAGTTGGCCAGAAACTTTTGGCAGAGGCCTCGCTTGCGAAGCGGCGTCCAAAGCCACGCCAAATCCCCTTTCTCAAACAATACGTGCCGGTGACTTCTGTCGTAACGGTTCTTGGAGCGTTTCTGGGAGACAAAAGTTCGAAGACAGGCGATGCGCCGGGATTCTTCTGCACGGCAAATGGTTTCGGCGAGAGTAGGTTTATAGGGCTCGGAAAAAGGAAGAATAGTGTCAAGAGCTGTGCGGGGTTGGCGTGCGTAGAGCAGATAAAATGGACTGTATCTCGTCGTTTCGGGCTGTGCAGTTTTGTAGGCGAAAGTTATATATGGCAAGATTGCGTCCCATGTTTTGTGTCCGGAATCAACATACATGGAAATCATGTTGACGAGAGGCCTATTAGTTCATTCCGTCAAACCATTAGCCTGCGGGTCATACGGAGTATTGTGACGGAAATGGCATGAAGCGAGACGAAGAAGGTCTTCAACTACATCGGCGACCAATTGCCGCTCGCGATCACTGATGATGACATGGGGGGATCCATGGCGTTATATAACGTGTGACAGCATGAACTGTGAAACTTGAGTGGCCGTTGCCGCAGGAATCACCGCAGTTTCGGCGTAGCGTGTGAGGTGGCCAACACCCACAATAATCTATAGGTTGCCGTTAGTTGATCGCGGAAAAGGGCTGAGCAGGTCAACACCGACGACGTCAAATGGTGAACCCGGAGGTGCTATGGGGTGAAGTAGTCCAGCTGGCGGAGTTGTAGGACGCTTGTGGCGTTGACATTGCTCACAGCTTGCAACTTATGCAGTGACACTTTTACGCATCTTCGGCCAGAAGAAGTGTTCTTGCGTGCGATAAAATGTCCTAGAAAAACCCATATGGCCAGATGTTGGGTCATCGTGCATTGCTCGAAGAACGTGCTGTCGCAGACTGGTAGGCACAACTAGAAGTAGGCGAGACCCTACGCCGGAATAATTCTTTTTGTAAACAACGCCATCCTTTACGACGAAACCACGTTGACCATTCGTTCCGGAAATAAATAAAAAAGCGAGACTGTTGTCACTGCGTTGCTCTGCTCGAAACGTTGTTAGGTCAGGAAACGGAGTATCCACTACTGCCAAATATTCATCAAAGTTGTCAGCGTCACACTCGGTTGTCGAAAGGGGAAGCCGTGAAAGACGATCGGCGTCAGCATGACGACGACCGCTCTTGTAAAAGACTTCAAAGTCGTGTTCTTGCAATCGTAACACCCAACGAGCAAGACGACGAGATGGGTCCAGTAGTCCAGTGAACCAACATAAAGAATGGTGGTCCGTGATAATCGAGAATCGGCGTCCATACATATAAGGCCGAAACTTGTGCACGGCGAATATAACTGCGAGACAATCCTGTTCTGTGACAGTATAGTTTCGCTCCGGTTTACTTAAACAACGAATGGCATAGGCAACGACGTGTTCAGCAGCTCTATGGCGTTCGATCAAGACGGCGCCGATACCTACACCACTGGCGTCGGTATGAACTTCTGTGGCGGCAGACGGGTCATAGTGGCGAAGTACGGGCTCTGACGTAAGGACAAACTTGAGTTGCGAAAAAGACGACTCGCATTCCGCTGACCACCGAAAAGGTGCGTTCTTGTTGAGTAGGGACGTCAAAGGGTAAGCGACGTCGGCGAACTTGGGCAGGAAGCGACGGAAATACGAGCATAGGTCCAAAAAGCTTCGCAACTCTCGTACCGACTGAGGCTGTTTGAAACTGCTGACTTGCAGCGACTTTCTGGGGGTCAGGTCGAACGCCATGCTTGTCCACCAGGTGACCGAGAACGATAGTCTCACGGCTGCCAAAGTGACACTTCTTAGAGTTGAAGGTGAGCTTAGCTTTCTCAAGGCAGGTGAGAACAATGTCTAGACGAAGGTTGTGCTTATCGAATGTACGGCAAAAAATTATAATGTCATCCAGGTAGCAAAGACAAGCTTCTGACTTTATTCCACGTAATATAGAGTCCATGAAGCGCTCAAACGTAGCTGGAGCATTGCATAGGCCAAAAGGCATTACATTGAATTCAAATAGACCATCTGGTGTTATGAAGGCCGTTTTCTCTTTGTTATTCGGGTGCATGGGGATTTGCCAATAACCAAATCTCAAATCCACCGTCGAGAAGTACGATGCCGAATGTAAACAACTGATGACGTCATCAATCCTGGGAAGCGTGTAGACATCCTTTTTAGTAACAGAGCTGAGCCGTCTGTAGTCCACGCAGAATCGCCATGTACCATCGTTCTTTCGGACAAGAATCACAGGGGCAGCCCAAGGGCTACACGACTTTTGTATGACCCTTTTCTTTAACATTTCTTCTACCTGTTGAGCAATGACCTTGCGCTCCGCAGATGAGACATGGTATGGTTTCTGCCGGATAGGGTGAGCGGATCCTGTGTCAATCCCGTGGCAAGTGCGCGACTCGGGTACACTTATTTGCTCTTCGTTCTCCGCGAAGTCAAATATAGTAGCGTGCTTCGCACGGACTTCGACCTAATCTTGAAGTTTTTCTGATGATAGCGACTTGTTTACAATACTCGGAAAGTTGGCTTCAGTATAGTGCGTTGCACGAGAATGATCTACGCTCCCGTCACTTAAAGAAGCTATAAAACTGTTCGCATTTTTTTCGAAGGAGGCGAGTCGCAATCCGCAGGGTAGCATGACAGGTTCATTTGAATAGTGCGACACCCATAAGGCTGATCGTCTATCACTGATGGACAGAACACAATATGGAACGAGCACATTTTTCTTGGCGCAATTGAGAGGAACGGGCTTCACAAGAACATTAAATGTGCCGGCGTCTGAGGCAGAGGCGTCCACGCGTACGTTCTTCATCAAGTTGGGCGGCAAGACAACCTCCTCAATGACGGTGATAGATCCTTCGCAGCGCCTTGGATCGCGAGTAAATGCCGATAGCATAATCTCGCCAGCACCGCGATCGACAGTAGCACGACACTCGCGTAGAAAATCGATCCCCAAGATGATGTCATGGGTGGAGCTGGTCAGGACAGCGAATTCAGCCTCGAAGGCCTTGTCACCCAAAGTGACACTAATTACACACACCAAACGGGCACAGTGTCTCCCCGCTCACTGCACGAAATAATGCACAACTGTCCCAGCAAAACATCACTTTATGTCCTTGCCACAATTTGAAGTTAAAACTCATTACTGAAACAGCTGCTCCAGTATCTATCAAAGGCATCGTAGGAAGTCAATTGATAAGCACGGGGACCTTATTTTGCATCATAAAAACGGGTGGAGGCATACGTGGAGGCAGTGGAAAATGTTCGGCGACCTCACCTCCACTGGCCACACCACCTAGTTTCCCGAAGGCGGGGAGGTGGCGCGTCGACCAGGAGACGGGCAACGGAACCGGCGTGTTGCGGGGGCGTCAAGCTTCGCTCGGAGGAAGGCGAGTCGTTGCGTGACTTCCAGCGGAAAGCGCGTCCCACATGTGTATCACTGTGGGTGGTTTGCTGAAAGCCGTCCCCAACGTACGCGTCCCGCATCGAGTGCATACCACCGCGCCAGCGGTTTTGTCGAGAAGCGGATGATCCCTCGTAGTAGCGCTGCTGGGGGAGACGCCTCTGACCACAGAATCGAGTCACAAGTCCACGGAGACCGCAGTTATAGCACACAGGGCCTCGCGCACGTCGCCAAACCTTCCACGAGGCGCCATGTACCCATGCTCGTCCCACGAAGACACCATTGTAGGTGGTTGGGGGGAGGCGTTCTGGAAACCACGGCGATGATGTAGGTTGTCAGTTGGGGGCCCTGGTGCTCTTGATTGGGGCACATCATATAGCTTGGCATCAATGGCAGCACACATTGCGTGATATGGTGGGGAGGCGTTGCTAGCATGTGCCCTCGGCGGGTTGACAACATCACGTCATCCAAGTTCCTCGCGTACGATTTGCCTGATCATCGAGGTAAGATCACAGGATGATGTTGGAGGGACGTCGACACTTGCAACGGTGGGGACGTTGGCAAGTCTACCAAATTTGGGAGTGATGCGCCTAGCCTTCAGGGTCTCGAACGTGCTGCAGTGTTGAATTACGTCCGCTACAGACGCCAAGGTGTCCTTTCTGATGAGGAAATTGTAGACGTCCTCAGCAACCCCTTTGAAGAGAAGCCCAACCTTGTCATCTTCTTTCATGCGTGGGTCTACAGACTTGCACAATTTCAGAATCTCTTCAATATACGTTGTGCATGTTTCACTAGGGACTTGAGCACGCTGCAACAAAGTTTGCTCAGCGCGCTTCTTGTTCATCAATGGGTCCCCGAAGCAGCTCGCTATTTCTTTCTCAAACGCTTCCCAGGTTGTTATTGTTTCTTCGTGGTTTTCAAACCACACCAACGCCGTCCCTTGAAGAAACAATCCGACGTTGGACAACCGGTAGGCTGCATCCCAACAATTGTACTTACTCACACGGTTGAAGTGTTTCAGCCATTCGTCGACATCTTCTCCGACCCTCCCACAGAAGCTTAGTGGTACCATGTGTCGGGCCCACGTAGCGCCAGAAGAAGAGTGCCTGGTGTCTCCGTCAGCAACCGGATCCATAGAGAGTGGTGGTAGACCAGCCAGTCGGCGGCTTCGGCGTAGTTCTTGAGGTAGCGCTTCCGTGATCGTTCGCCTGGGATGGCTCCGCTGTACCCCGCACCTTCCACCAATCTTGTTATGGTGAGACGCCTTTATTTACAGGAGATGATGAATGCGAGAGTCCAGGGATCTGGTAGATCACCGCTCGTGCCCACCTCGTTCTTCTTTTCTTCCACCCTCCCCTCAGTATCGTAGCAATATAATACTCAGCAGCGGCACCTCTGCCACATCCACCTAATACTGCCACAGGTCATAATAATATCGAAATGAATTAACAACTTTTATTTGCACGATAATATGAATTCTTTGCTAACATGGACATTTAGACAGGAAATTGACGCTGGGGAGAGTAACAGTTCATCTGCTCTTGCACTACTCCTTCAAGTTCTGTGAGAGATATCACGACTAACATGGACGCGTCTTTGCAAAGAGTTGAAGTATGCGATTTAGGACACCTATAACTGAAACCCCACAGTTCTAATTAATTATCTTGTCATTATACGTCTACTATATCCTCACCGCTGGGCGAATGAGATCAGGGGCTATATGTATGAACTTCTCAAGCTCTTGGTATATAGTTGCTTTTACCTTGGCTCCTCCCCCTGTTTAACCATATTTACAAAGGAAATACATTCATTAATTAACAAACAAACAAGTTGCGTGAAGCGGAGTTGCTATTGCGGTCGCCGCTGTTGAAGCCCATAGCAAAGCAAGTCGGCGTACCTTATTGTCGATAAATTTGCTCATCCTCGGTGTGCTTCGCACATAATAGATATGCTTTCTTACAAGAAACTATGCAGTGAGAAAAACAGCCCCAGATGTGTCCTGTGAATACAGCGCACCATTCGTGGTAACCCCTGGCACGTCGCCGTTGCTGATCAGACATGCGCCGAACCAAATCTGACTGCAGCGCCACTAGTCCTCGCAACCGCCATGAAGCCCGCCTCTCCAGTGGAGCTTTGAAACTGAGTTTATTGTGGTAGCGTTGGGTAGAACGTCTTGCTAACAAAGGAAATAGTTGTGTTGGTTTCAAAGCCCAGGCATTGGAGTAGCGAATGCGCTTAGAAGTACAGGCTGGCGCCTATATATATAGCGTACTTTTATGTTTTTGTTTTATGCAGAGTCGTTGAGTGCAGGTGATAAAATTGCTATTTTGCATACTCGTGGTTTTGCACAATAAAAAGCGATGAAGAGTATGCTATTTTGAAAAGAGAGAACTATTGTTAAACCTGACAACCATAAATGAGTTCCTCACTTTGTTACAGTGCATGAATGATTGTGACCATTGATAAGCTCTCTTTTTATCTTAGCACTGTTTTCATAAATTTTTTCTATTGTTTTTTGTGATGTTATACCTATATGTTTATTTCATATTTGTTGTGCATGATTGTCTGCCATTCCGGCTGCTTTGTCAACTTGTGAACGGGGTCAGGACCTCGTCAAGCTCTTGAGCTTTTAGTCCTGTACTCCACCTTATCAAAAGGAAATAAAACGATTGATTGATTGAAAGATTGATTGAAGTAGACAATAGCTGACTTCATCGCACCTTCTGTATTTCAGAAATGTTTCATAGCGATTGTAAATACGCAGTTTAGCCTCATTGTAGGGGCACCCAGACTTGGCAAGTTCGTTCTGAATAAAAATAATGGTCACGTCTGCAGGCCATGTCATACACCTCTTGCGCCCGTAAACGTACGGTTGAGCTGCACTATATAGTGCTTGCGTGACGAGGAAAGCGGTAGTAATATCAATTATTGTGGCAGTCAAGCAAATATATCGTGCCGAAACGTTATTTTTGTCGCACCTGTGACTTACTCTAACACACACGGAAAGCGTACACGCACGGTTTCTACTTTCTGCATATCTGTTCTCGGAATGTGGTGACGTCGCAGAAGAAGCACTATCGTAACTCCATCGCAGGCAGCTGTGACGGCAGCTGCTAGCAGAACGATAGCCACGATGAACGACGATGACGAAGCGGTGCTATGAATCATGTTAGCCGCCTGCGAAGTGATCGGCTGTCTTGTAACCCAGCGTGTGCAAATGCTTCCATGAGTCGTACAGTAGTGTACTCTAGCTGCTTTCATTCAGCGTCCTATGGCAACATATAAGTTTTGCTACTGAGTGGCGCTCCTTTTTCATCGAGGATGCAGTGTAGAAAGTACACACAGCATTCACAAAAACATTTTCACGAACGACATAGTGACACTCTTCGCCGACCGCCCATTCCCTGCAGGTAGCCAAAGTAGGGGGCATGGCTGCTTTGGCACGCAGTGTCGATGGTGCGTCGCTTCGGTGCAGGGCTGAGTGGCCGTTCTTCGCAAAAGGATGACTGATAAAATTGTGCGAATGAACTGCTGTCCGCAATAAACCTCAGTTTTACAGCAGACCTCTTACGATCGAGGCTGCCCATGTGTCGCAGATAAAATATTATCATCATGAACCAATACACGCTAACTTCATTTCCTATTTCAGCTGCATCCCCTCTTTGCTCTGCTGCTTGGCTTCCAAAATACGTACGCCGATTTGGTGAGCGCGAGGTACATATCGTTGATGAGAGAAAGAACGAGTACACCAAGAAAAAAAAATAAAACACTATAGAGGAAAGCCAGGGAGCGATAAAAATTATTATTGGCCATGAGATCGAGTGGAGCCGCCGCCTGGTGGCAACTGCCTGAAACTCGCAAGTCTGGACACGGCCGCTTGGATTGGGCGCCCGCGGCGGTGTTTCTCCAGCCGTTCCATTCGGCGCGCGCCCTATTGAAAAAAAAAATGTAATTGGAGAAGTGCCACCGCGCGCTGCGACGCGGCGCTCTTCTCCGACTTCCCCGCATGGTGGATGCATTGGCCAAAGCTCAGGAAATTGTAGATGATAGCATGGAGGGTGCCAAATCTCGTCATTATGCATCAACATCATCATCGGCCTGACTACGTCCACTCATACAAAGGCTTCTCCCATGTTCCGCAAGTTAACCCGGTCCTGTGCTTGCTGCTGCCAATTTATACCCGCAAACTTCTTAATCTCATCTGCCCACCTAACCTTCTGTCTCCCTCTAACCCACTTGCCTTCTTTGGAAATCCAGTCAGTCACCCTTAATGACCAGCGGTTATTCTGTCTACGTGCTACATTCCCGTCCCATGTCCATTTCCTCTTATTGATTTCAGCTTTGATATCCTTAACTCCCCATTGTTCCCTAATACACTCTGCTCTCTTCTTGTCTCTTAAGGTTACACCTACCATTTTTCTTTCCATTGCTCGCTGCGTCATCCTCAACTTAATATGAACCCCCTTTGAAGTCTCCAGGTTTCCGCTCCGTAGCTAAGTACCGGCAAGATACAGCTGTTATATACCTTCCGCTTGAGGGATGGTGGCAATCTACCTGTTATAATTTGAGAGTGCTTGCCAAATGGGCTCCACCCCATTCTTATTCTTTTAGTTACTTCAATCTCGTGGTTCGGCTACGCGGTTATTACCTGCCCCAAGTATATATAGTCTTTTACAACTTATAGTGCACTATTACCTGTCTCGGGGCGCTACTCTCTTCCGAGGTTGTTGTACATTACTTTCGTTTTCTGCAGATTAATTTTAGGACCAACCTTTCTGCTCTCCTTGTCTAACTCTGTAATCATGAGTTGCAATTCGTCCCCCGAGTTACTAAGCAATGCAATGTCATCGGCAAAGCACAGGTTACTAAGGTACTCTCCATTAATTCTTATCCCTAGCTCTTCCCTTTATATGCCTCTGAAAACCTCCTGTAAGCACGCAGTAAATAGCATTGGTGAGATTGTGTCCCCCTGCCTTACACCTTCTTTATTGGTATTCTGCTGCTTTCTTTATGAAGCATGATGGTACCAGTTGATGCCCTGTAGATTTCTGCCAGGATGTTTATATTTGCTTCGTAGACACCCTATATCCGCAGTGTCTGCATGACCGCTGATATTTCTACTGAATCAAATGCCTTCTCGTAATCTACGAAGGTTATGTCTATTGGTAGGTTGTATTCTGACAATTTCTCTATTACGTGATTGATAGTACGATTGTGGTCGATTGTTGAGTAGCCTGTTAGAAATCCTGCTTGTTCCTTTGGTTGATTGAATTCTAATGTTTTCTTTACTCTGTTAGCAATTACCTTTGTAAATAGCTTGTATACTACAGAGAGCAAGTTGATCGGCCTGTTTTCTTCCAAGTCCTTGTCATCTCCATTCTTATGTATTAAGATGATGTTAGCGCTCTTCCAAGACACTGGTACTCTTCCCATCAAGAGACATCTCGTAAACAGGGTGGCTAGTTTTTCTAACACAATCTGTCCTCCATCTTTCAGCAGATCTGATGTTACCTGATCCCCACCAGCAGCTTTGCCTCTTTGCATGCTCTCCAAAGCTTTTCTGACTTCTATCATTACTGGTGGGGTGTCATCTGGGTTACTGCTAGTTCTTATAGTATTAAAGTCGTGGTTATCCCGGCTACTGTACAGATTTCCGTACAATCCCTCTGCTATTTTGACTATCATATTGTACAATATCCATATTGGTAGTTATTTTGCTTTCTTTGTCTTTTAGTGCATACATCCGATTTTTGCCTACCCTAAGTTTCCTCTTCACTGCTTTGACGCTTCCTCCGTTTTTCCGAGCGTGTTCAATCTCTCCGTGTTATACCTTCTCACATCGCATACCTTACGCCTATTAATCAACTTTGAAAGCTCTGCCAGTTCTATTTTGTCTGTTGTGCTTGAGACTTTGATGATTTGACGCTTCTTAATGAGATTCTTGGTTTCCTGGGAAAGCTTGCCAGTGTCCTATCTAACTACCCTGCCTCCAACTTGCACTGCACACTCCGTAATGATACTCGTCAGATTATCATTCATTGTATGTTGGTTTCCTCACTGAGTGCCGAGTACCAGTTTTGAAGCGAGACTCTGAATTCTTCTACTTTCATTCTCAGTGCTAGCTCATTGATTGGCTTCTTGCGTATCAGTTTTTGTCGCTCCTTCTTCAAGTCTAGGTGGAATTAGAGACCGTACCATTCTGTGGTCACTGCATCGTACCTTGCCAACCACTTCCACATCCTGTACGATGCCTGGGTGTGCACTCATTATAGAGTCTATTTCGGTCTTATTTTCGCCATTAGGGCTCCTTCATGTCCACTTGCGGTTTCCTCGTTTTTGGTAGAAGGTATTCAAAATCCGTATATTATTGCGTTCTGCGAATTCTACAAGTAGCTGTCCTCTGGCGTTTCTAGTACCGATGCCATAGTCTCCTACTGCCTGGTCTCCAGCCTGCTTCTTTCTTACCTTTGAATTGCAATCTCCCATCAGTATAGTATACTGTGTTTTTACCTTACTCGTTGCCGATTCCACGTCTTCATAGAAGCTTTCAACCGAAGCGTCATCGTGGCTGGATGTAGGAGCGTAAGCCTGTACCACCTTCATCGTGTATCTTTTATTCAGTTTAATTACGATACCTACCGCCCTTTCATTAATGCTATAGTATTCCTCTATGCTGCCAGCTATGTTTCTGTGAATTAAGAATCCCACTCCCAGTTATCTTTTGTCAGCCGAGCCCCCATAGCAAAGAACGTGCTCATTTTGTAGCACCGTATAAGCCTTATCTGTCCTCCTAACCTCACTGAGCTCTATTATATCCCATTGAACACCCTCTAGCTCTTCGAATAATCCAGCTAGATTTCGCTCACTAGATAAGGTTTTAGCGTTAAACGTGTCCAATCTCAGGTTCCAATGGCGGCCTGTCCGCATCCAGAGATTCTTAGCACCCTCTGGTGCGTTCCAGATCTGACCACCGCCGTGGTCAGTTGCTTCGCAGCTGCTGGGTACTGAAGGCCGTGAGTTATTTGACGTATGCATGTGGGAGGTAGTGGCCAGATACTGCACCAGGGTGGACAATTCTTCTCTGGTGAGGGAGTGCGTTCCCGGTGATGGTTACCGGTGAGGCCGCAGCCCAGGCCTCTTATTGCAGTTCCATCACCACGCGGATTTTTTTTATCCGGTTGGGAACTACGAAACACCGGTATTTGAACGACGGACCTTTTGCATGCGAGGCGGATGCTCTAACCACTACGCCATCGCTGCACCCCGTCATTATGCATGCTGGTCTCAATAATGTGCTGAAGGGCAAGGACGAGAAGCTTCGGAGACAGTTAGAGGGTGGGATGCGTAAGATCCGGGACGCCTCTGTGAGTGATTGTGACCATATGCACAATTCCAGAGATCTGGAGGCAGTCTCGTGGGGTTGAATGAGAGTAGTGGAGGCCAACTGTGTGATCAGGGGTATGAGCCGGCAGCTCGGATACAGCATAATGGAGGTGAACCAAGACGTGTACGAGCCCTGCGCTCACCCCTTTGCACAGGAAGGCAATAATTACAGTGGTGTGACGGGCAGGAGGGTTGGTAATAAGATGGGTCGTCAAGCCACAGCTTTTTAGGGGGACCCAGAGCCCTCAGGCCAACAGTGTAGCCAAAGGCTGTTCTGAAGGGGCACGATTATTTAAGGCACATGGTGTCCGTGGGAGAAGAAATTGACGTAAGCACAAGGGCCGAGCTAGGTGGGACACAGGCTATATTAACATGCAGGGTGGCAGGAATAGGTTAAAGAGGGAAGAAAGAGAAGAGTGGTGAAGGCAGGAAAAGCTGATGGTATATGGGATTGTGGATGACACATGTTCGGGACATGGAACAACACTTGTGAACCTGGACTGCATATGGGAATATTGTAATAGAATAGAAGACCGCAAGAAGGGGTGTGCAGTTGATGCAGTAATACATGAGAGTATGAATTGGCAAAGAGTCAAGCATGGACGCATAGAACATTTATGGTTAAAAGGGAAAGTAGCTGGGCAGATGACACTCCTTGGTTTGGTGTACCTGTGAACAGGAGCAAAGGCCAGAGAGGAAAAGCGGGCAATGGTGGAGTGTGTAAAAGACATTAAGGAACTAAGAGAAGAGTGTGAGATAAATATACTAGAAGATATGAATGCCACATAGAAGATATAGGTGGGTATACTGACCTAACAGGCGAAATGATCATAGATATGTGTGAAAGGCATAATTTGATCATTTGCAACAGTACTGAGAAGTGTGAAGGGCAAATAACAGGGGAGGTATTAAGGCTGAAGTCAATGATAGAATATGCACTGTTGTCACATAGGATGTATGATAGGCTCAGGGGAATGCACATAGAGGAAGGTGGCTCCAGAGGTCTGGGTAGTGATGACAAACGCATCAAGCTAAGTTTTGGAAGAGCAATGAAAGTGGGAAGGGAAAATGAGGAGCAACTACAGGGAAATTCATATTTAGAAAGGCAAATAAAAATAGCTACTAAACAAATTGAGAAAGTAGTCACTTAGGATAATAAAACTGTGTGGGCGTACACAAATCTAATTAGACTGTTTGAGCTAGAGCTTGCTAAGGCACGTGACAAGTCACACCGATAAATGAGACACAAACCCAAAAGTTCGTGGAATAAGGATGTTAAGAGAGCAATAGCGAAATGCCAGAAAGCTTCTAGGGAACGCAGACATGCTAAGAAGCGGGGTGAACCAACAGACGATGTTGAAAAAAGATCGGATATCTTTCTAAGTTGCACAAGGAAAGCATACCTTTTGATCAATAAAAAGATGAGAAGAAACGACGCTCAGTGGCAGGCAAAAGTACATAGAAATGATAGAAAGGCAGCTGAACATTTCGGAACCATCTAAACTTCCTAAGAAATTAGACAAGCCTAGAGTAGAGGTTTATAACTACAGCTCAAGGAGCTAAATTAGAAAGGGACGAAGCTATTGAATATTTAGGAGCAAGGGTGACAAAAAAATTTCAACAAAGTAAGTGCCTTATGCATCACAATAGACAAGAATGAATCAAGGGGCAAAATTGATCCATTTTCACAACGCGAGTGGGAAAGGGCTGACAAGAGGGTTCTTAGTAGTACATCAACAGGCCCAGATGGCCTTCCTATTACGCTCATAAAGGAATTAGGTTCCAAGTCTAAGCATATTTTAGAGAGGCAGCGAGAAAAACAATAATCGATGGTGAAGTCCCTGACCAATCGAAACTTAGCAGAAGGAGCATGATCTATAAAAGGGAACAAAACTGACATAAACAACTGTCGTCCTATAAAAGTTACATCAGTGGTCTACAGGCTGGTGATGCAGATCAAAAAGGAAAGACTGCAGGCGTGGATAGAGGATGACGGGGTGCGGGGAAACTGCAGAATGGGTTCCGAAAACAAAGGAGGTTGGAAGACAATCAGTTCTGACTGACGCAGTGCATCAAAAAAGAAAAGGAACACAGGATTTTGTGACTAGCTTTTTTGAATATCAAGGGAGCGTACGATAGCGCTGTTCAAGAGATCTTGTGGGGAATACTGGACACATTAGGTGTGTCGGATGGAGTCACTAAGCTTTAAAGGATATCTATAAAAGTACCAAGGGAGTTATAAAGTTGGAAAAACAGCTATATGAGCCCACGGAGATAAAACAGGGGCTCAGGCAGGGGTACCTACAAGATGTACCTACAAGGATTAGAGGCCAAATTAGAGGGAAGTAGACTTGACTTCAACTTCTCTTTCGATAAACGAGGAACGCTCATTGAACAGGCACTACCAGCACTGATGTACGCAGATGATATAGTGCTGATGGCCGACAACAAGGAAGATTTGCAGAATTTTATGGACATCTGCGGCAATGATGGAGATAGGTTAGATTTCAGATTCAGTAGAAAAAATCAACACTCATGATTTTTAATGATAATGAAGGTAGTGAGCTTAAAATACAGGAGGTCACGCTAGAGATAACAGATAAATACAAATATCTGGGCGTATGGATAAGCAATGGGGCCGAGTACCTAAGGGAACACGAAGTATACGTAACGACGAAAGGTAACAGAAATGCAGTGGTGATGAAAAACAGGGCACTGTGGAACTACAACAGGTATGAGGTTGTGAGAGGAATATGGAAAGGGGTCATGGTTCCTGGTCTGATGTTCGGCAATGCGCTCTTGTACATGAGATCAGAAGTTCAAGCAAGATTAGAAATTAAGCAACGTGGAATAGGTAGGCTTGCTTTAGGAGCTCACGGGAACACACCAAATCAGGGAGTACAAGGTGATATGGGATGCACATCATTCGAGGACAGGGAGGCTAGCAGCAAGATAAAACTTGAGAAGCGATTGAAAGAACTGGGGGAGGAGCTTTGGGCTAGAAAGGTTTTCAGCTACTTGTACATGAATGTCGATACAAAATGGAGGAAGCGAACCAGAAGTTTGACGGGTAAAAAAGGGGAAATAAGCACTTCTGACACTTCAGTACTTCTTTTGAATGACACAGAGCTGAGTAAACTTGAGTTGACGTGCGCAGTTCTAGCATTGGTCGACATCTATACAGATAGACCCGTGTTCTTATCAAAGGTGAACATTTGGCAGAAGTCTGCTTCATTGGGACAGGAATAATACAACTAGAAAAGTCCAACTAAGAATTGTGTTCAGAAAACCGAAGTTTCGAATCCAGACCTAGCGCTGACTCAAGCACTGTAATACAATTTTTGGTTGGAGTTTCCTAATTGCGTCACCCGCGTTCTTACATTCGGGTTCGCTTAAAAGAGGCTAAATTGTCGAAATTGTTCCAGATGGCGTGCCTTACTTATGTCTTATAATTACAAAGAGAACGTCATCTTTTTTTAAATATAATATTGAGCGTTTTTGTGGCGTTGTGCTAGACTGAACTAAGGAGTGGACACACATTCGCTTAAAAAAAAAAACCTTTGTTCCGTCGAGTCATCGAACCTTTGCATCACTGTGATGCAGATAATCAACATAAGAAAGTTGCGGGCTGAACTTTTACCATTTTGTACTGTTATAGGAGTAAGAACAAGCGTGCCAAAGCGCTGTAAGTCACGTAGTTTTTTTTAATAAACTTATCCACTGTCCTATGTTTATTCCATGAAGAAATTGTTAAGACAAAAATGCGGAGGAGCAATTGGTGTATTTTTGGGTTCATCACACAAAACTATCAGATTTTTTTTTTACTTTTTTTGGGGGGGGGGGATTTGGGGATGTTGGTAATTATGACCAGCGTGCAAAAAGAAAGAATTCAGTCATGCTACAGCAGTGAATAGTAGACGAGACACAAGCTCAACACCTAAAATAAAAATAGAATAAACGTCACACGCTGCAGTGCGAATATACAAGTAATGGCAGACTGTGTTTCTGTCACAAGTAATTGTAACGTTCGGTGAGCTTCGTGCTACTGTTAAGCAATCCATGGACGGCATATATATTACTAGTAGGCAGCATTCAGCGCATTTCATTCGCCATCAATCGGCTCACAGCGCTCAGAGAGCGCACCACCAGCCGCTTATCCACACTAGCGTGGTGATGGTGCTGTTCCATATAGCCCGATCTCGAGGCGATATTCGCCCTGACATTGGCCTATAGCCGTAGCTGACATCAGGCTTGGAGCCGCAGCCGAGTTGAAGAGACAGCACCCAATCTGGGTTTGTCTCGTGGAACGCGGATGGCTTTCCTACGAACCCAAGAGCATGCACGTAGATGATTGTCGTTATGCTTCCTCTCTCAGTCGCTTACCTTCTACGAAGTAAACTCCACAAACACGAACGTTGTCGTTTTGTTCTTCGAAATGCGCACGCTTTATGTTATGCGTGCCAGTCCTCCGATGGTTCGCGCTGAGCATTTTCGTACGCTCGCACTGGTCTTCAATATTCTTTGGTATTCAAAATAAACTAGTGGGCTACTTCTTTCTTCCACAACTGTCGACCCGCAGGTCGCGGGTTCAAATCCCGGCTGCGGCGGCTGCATTTCCGATGGAGGCGGAAATGTTGTAGGCCCGTGTGCTCAGATTGGGTGCAAGTTAAAGAACCCCAGGTGGTCGAAATTTCCGGAGCCCTCCACTACGGCGTCTCTCATAATCATATAGTGGTTTTGGGATGTTAAACCCCACATATCAATCAATCAATTCCGCAACTATCGCAAGCAATTACAGCAGCCTACGAATGCGACCATAACCATCGCGGAGGAAGAAACTCTTAGGTGCAACGAAAAGCGTCCTTGCCGTGGTTCATAAATATAGCTGCCTCGCTCCGAGCAGGGACATCGAGTGACGTAGGTGCAAGCTACAGGTATATCCGGTCCTACTTTAGCTTTATGGAAGATCACTTTGTCTATTATATTCTTGGGAGGCGTCCAACTAATTCGAAAGTCACGTCATGCACAAAGGAATGCTCATGATTATTGTAATTGCACCAGGAGATGAGATCAAAGAACCCATGAAGAGTGAAGCGGTCTGCAATAATCGCAAGAAGAAAAGAAAAAGTGGAATAGAGATAGAAGTCAATAGAGAGGATAGATTAAAATGCGAACAACGCCGCTATACTTGAAGAAATGTATTTTATATGTGTGTTCCTAGAAGTAACACTATTCGTGGCGAAATTGGGCTATAGGCGGCAGTACCGTCTCCTCAGAAGTGCGGATAGGCGGTCGGCTGCGCGTATACAAATGAATGCAGCGGTGCTTCGTTGCTTACGGTCTGTGACGATTGTCAGCGAATAAAATGCTTTGACTACAATTTACTGGTAATTGTCATGCTCCTTTTTACTGAATTTGTGCACGAATCCTATGCAATGTTACAATTACCAGCAAGTAAATCGCGTTCTGCATGTCAAAGGGATGCTTGCCCAGGCTGACTGTCTGCGCGCTTCCGCACTAACTCACAGTTTTTCTGTGTTGCTTTTACGTGTTTAAATGATCTTCCGCCTTCTACACCCTTCTTTCTCATTTGCGCACAACAAAAAAGAGAGAAAAAAAGCTCGTAGGAAGTCCGCATATTTGTGCGACAAGGGCGTAGCCAGAAATTGTTTTCGGGGAGGGGAGTTCGCACTGACCTGAAGGGGGTAATGACCTTAGGGCACATGCATCAGCTTTCCTCTGTGACGTGATTATTTGTGGTAGTTTGAGTTAATTGTGCACACGTTTATCAAAAACTTAACTTGTGAGACCCCCTCCTATCTGTATGCGTATATACTTGTTAAGAAAGTAAACAAAAGTAGGGCCAGTAAAAGTACAGTAAACGGCCGGTGCTGTGGATGTTTGGCGCAACGGCCTCTCGTTGCACCATTCAGTGGACTAGTCTTAGAAAACCCATCATTGCGACAACTTGTCCGATCAGAGAAGACATCGGTAATCGTATCGTTAATCTCTGTTAGGCGTAGATGTCGTAGTCCTTGTCGGGGCAAAGTGCGTTTCACATGTGAAGGATGGCTCTGCTTAGAACGTCTAATGAGAGCTATTTTTTTACTTTACTGCCCACATCTACGTATGCTTGCAATACGCAATAAGTATTTTTTGGTAAATTATGCTGCACGTTGGCCACACGATTTCGCACGCGTTATTTTCCAGGCAGGCTTTCTCGCAACCATGGTTGACATTACAGTTGCACTGTACGTGACTTTTGATATCAATGAAGTACTCCAATCACAGAGGTTTTATCGTGCACTACCGAAGGGTAAAGTAATCATTCTTGAGAAATGTTCACTTGGTCTCAATCGAAAATTCACCTGAGATAATACTATACGTGTGTCACAAACGAGCGCTCCGAAAAAGCGCGCGCCGCCGAATTCTCGCGACCAAGCGCTAGAGAGACGCCTCAAGGTCAACGATAAAGAAGAAAACAAGCATCCTAAGACTCCCTGGGCGCGCCGTCTCTCTTCCCTTCGGAAGCGTAGTTCGCCGACTAACCTCCTCACATCGGTGGCCCAGCAAGCCCTGGAAGGGTCTTGAGGGAAAGGGGCGTGGTGATGCGGATTTGCGTCATGTGTCGCGGACAGCCCTCAAAACGACTCGCGCTTTCCCCAGCCTTCGCTGCGCATCGCGCCGACGGAAACGATGAGAATTTTCTGGAATCTAGCGCGAAGGGTATTGAACAGAGCAGCAGAGACGGTAGATGAGAAGAAGAAGAAAGTTCGCTCCCTTGTGCGTAGGCAGAAGATGAAAGTTTTCCGGAAGTGTGCGTAGGGTTTTTCCGCCGTGTGGGCGAAGCCTTTTTTCCCCAGTGACAAAGGAGGAGAAGAAGAAGAGGATTTCCACCTGAGGGGTAAAGACTCGTGCTACAGGCAGAAGTGTGTGTCTACTGCCAGTGAGCGAAGACGCGTGGGAAGCCGACGTGTTACCGGCGAAGAAGTTTGGTGCTTGGAGAGCGGCCAATTGAAGACGCGAGGTTTCCTGGAAGAGAAACTTGGGGGGCAGTGGAACGACAACAGCGCTGGACTTTGAGTGAGTGATTCTCGGAAGAGTATCATTCAGACTTTTGTTCCAAGGACTTTGGACTGAATAGGTTTTCGAACTCTTTAGTCTTTAAGTGTCTTGGTTATTCGATGCATGCGACTGCATTGTAGTGGGTATTGTTGTTTGTGTCCGTTGTTTCGAGTGTGGCTGATTGTACTCTGTAGTACGTTGTTTGATTGGTGATATATCGTATTTACTATTGTCGAGTGTGCATATTTTTGTATCGATTTGATCTGCAATAATTGAGAATATATTTTTGTTTTGTTTAAAAACTCTCGGCTCTGACTTGTTCTTTGGGCCACAACCAGCGTCCGCTGGCACGCCAAATAGGACCACTTCTAAATTGTCCACGCTTTCGTGGTGCAGTTCGGGGAGGGGCAATATTTCGGTCCTTGGAATCAGCCCGGCGATAGCCTCCCTAATTAAAGGGACCTGTGACAAATAATCTGGCGTCTGCGACAGGAACTTTTGGTTCACAGTGTGTCCAAAGTAGTGAGAAAGAGCCTCGAGTCTTGTATATCAGAACAATTGTTGGTGTGTTGCTCAGTGTACCCGTTAACGAGTGGGCAGAGAGTATTTCTATAGACTGAGTTGGCAGATATCTTGTGCACGCGGCTAGAATTTTAATTGAGAAGCAGAGGCACCATGGATCTGGAGAAGTTAGTAACCCTTGGTGAGAAGATGGGCCTTTTTGGCGCCGAACTACGCAAGTGGGTAAGCCACAAGGAGAAAGAGGCGGTGGAGAGAGAAAGGCTGGCCGCTGAAAGTGCGAAAGAAGAAAGAGAGGCAAAGATGCGACAGCTGAAAGAAGAAAGAGAGGCAAAGGAGCGACAGCTGAAAGAAGAAAGAGAGCAGCAATTGAAGTAGGAGCTGGAAAGAGAAAAGTTGGCAGCCGTAAGGGCGAGAGAAGAAAGAAAGGCAAAGGAGCGACAGCTGAAAGAAGAAAGAGAGGCGGAAATGGCTGAAAGGGAACAGCAGCTGCAGCACGAGATGGAACTCCAGCGGCTCTGTTTGCAACAACGAAGTGAAACGCCCGTCCAAGCTAGAGTTGAAAGCAGCGAACGGGAAGACCATGGCTTCTGCTTGAACCCAAGCAAGCTGCTCGTAGCGTTTGATGAACCGAAGTACGACCTTGACGCGTACCTTCACAGATTTGAGACGATTGCGAGAAACCAGAATTGGCCGGAATATCAATGGACAACTGCTTTGAATACCTGCTTGAGTGGTGAAGCGCTCAGTGTGTACGGTAGGCTGACGCCGCCGATGCAGCTAATTATGCAAAGGTGAAAGCTGCTTTACTGAAGCGATTTAGATTTACTGTGGAAGGATTCCGGGACAGATTTTGGACAGGAAAGCCAACTGATGGTGAGAGGGCTACGCAGTACGCCGCCCGACTTAGCCATTATTTCGACAGATGGATCGAACTTTGGGGCACAGCACAGGAGTATGATGAGCTTAGAAAGCTCCTAATTATAGAGCGATTTCTTACTAGTTGCCACCTAAGTCTGTCGGTGTACTTGAAGGAGAGGAAGGCTGAGTCACTTGAAGACATGCTTGAATTGGCCGACCAATTCTTGGAAGCGCAAGGTTGCACATATTTTGCCAAAGTCAAGAAGGAGTGTCCCGAAGATTTGAAGAAATCGACACCCGAACAAAAGAAGCGTGCACAAGAGTGTTTCGCGATGTTTTCTGTGTAACAGAGTGGGTCATCGCGCGAACAGCTGTCGAACTATCTTTACAAGCCCTATTGTTGTAAAATGTTTCAAGTGTGGTCAAATTGGGTACAAGGCAGACGCATGTCGTAACGGAACGAGTGAAACTCACCAAGTAGCCTGTGTGCAAGTGGCACCGAATACCGATGATGAAGTCGTCACCAACGGGTTTGCAAAGCTCAAAAACGGGGAGAAACTTCACATTGTGGGCACTGTAATGACAAAACGGTCGACCAGTGTTACGAAGGGAATGCCAACGCTGCCTGGAAAAGTTGCGGGCAAGAAGATTACGGTGTTGAGAGATACCGGTAGCTGCTCTGTTATCGCGCGGAGAAATTTGGTACGGAAAAGTGAGTTAACAGGCAAAACGAAACCGGTTTGCCTAATTGACAGTAATGTTCGGTTACTTCCCGAAGCACAGATTGAGGTTGAAACCCCCTACTTCAGTGGGAAGGTCTCTGCCCTATGTATGACGACCCCCCTGTACGACCTCGTCATCGGAAACATCGACGGGGCGCGAGGGCCAAATGAGCCAGGACGTTTGGGGGAAGACCCGAAGATGGATCCCCCGCCGACACAGAGACCGCGAGATACAGCGGAGAAAAATCCCGTGAAGGATTTCACTCGAGCCCAAGGTGAAGCCGGGTACAAAAGACAGTGAATGAGGAGATGACCGCGTTGAACGGGAGAACGTGCTGGGCACCTGGACTTACGTCGGCACGACCTCAACCAACCGACAGTGTAAAGGCGACGGAGTCGGACAGCCAGGCCCAATGTCGTAACATTAGCTAGCTGGTGAATAACCAGACAAGATCGGTTGAACGTTATGACCCGTTAAGAGTGTCGGAAGTGACAACGATGGCTGAGACGCCGCCTCAGATACCGTCGTTGGAAAGGGCTCGCCGGAAAATAACGAGGAAAAACAAGAAGAGATCGAGCAAGCACCGCAAGAAAGGACGAAAGCGCTGCTCGAAGTACACAGGATAGGTGGTGAGGTCAAATAGAAATGTGTTTGGTAGTGATGAGCCTCAATGTGTTGTGTTGTTGTTATCCTGTGTCACAAGTGTATGTCGAGCGCGTCAAAGTGTTTGTTGTGGTGATGCGATGTATAGGATTATAAAATTGTTGTAAAGACAGAACTTTGTACATTTGTTTTGTTTGGAATATGTGACGGAGTATGGTACTCATGTACCTGCGGTTATATTTCATGTGTTGTGAGATTGAATTGTGATGTGCAATTGTATTTAGTGTTCTATTGTGATTGTGACGTGCCATGAGCGACGAACTATGTTACTGTCTTTAAGTGTGTGGTGACTGTTCGCATTCGTTTGTGTGGTTTTGAGTATTATGTGATAATAATCTTAAAGTGGGGGAGGGCAGTGTCACAAACGAGCGCTCCGAAAAAGCGCGCGCCGCCGAATTCTCGCAACCAAGCGGTAGATAGATGCCTCAAGGTCAACGATAAAGAAGAAAACAAGCATACAAAGACTACCTGGGCGCGCCGTCTCTCTTCCCCTCGGAAGCGTAGTTCGCCGACTAACCTCCTCACATCGGTGGCCGGGCAAGCCCTGGAAGGTTCTCGAGGAAAAGGGACGTGGTGATGCGGAGTTGCGTCATGTGTCGCGGACGGCCCTCGAAACGACTCGCGCTTTCCCCAGCCTTCGCTGCGCATCGCGCCGACGGAAACGATGAGAATTTTCTGGAACTAGCGCGAAGGGTATTTAACCGAGCAGCAGAGATGGTAGATGAGGAGAAGAAGAAAGTTCGCGCCCGTGTGCGTAGGCGGAAGATGAAAGTTTTGCGCAAGTGTGCGTAGGCAGAAGATGAAAGCTTTGCGCAAGTGTGCGTAGGGTCTTTCCGCCGTGTGGGCGAAGCCTTTTGTCCCCAGTGACAAAGGAGGAGAAGAAGAGGATTTCCACCTGAGGGGTGAAGACTCGTGATACAGGCAGGAGTGTGTGTCTACCACCAGCGAGCGAAGACGCGTTGGAAGCCGATGTGTTACCGGCGAAGAAGTTTGCTGCTTGGAGAGTGACCAATCGAAGACGCGAGGTTTCCTGGAAGAGAAACTTCGGGGGCAGCGGAACGACAACAGCGCTGGACTTTGAGTGAGCGATTCTGGGAAGTGTATCATTCAGACTTTTGTTCCAAGGACTCTGGACTGAATAAGTTTTCGAGCTCTTTAGTCTTCAACTGTCTTGGTTGTTCGATGCATGCGAATGCATTGTAGTGCGCATTGTTGTTTGTGCCCGTTGTTTGAGTGTGGCTGATTGTACTGTGTAGTACATTGTTTGATTGGGGACATGTCGTATTCAACTTTTGTCGAGTGCATATATTTTTGTATCGATTTCATCTGTCATAATTGAGAATATAATTTTGTTTTGTTTATCAACTCTCGGCTATGACTTGTTCTTTGGGTCACAACCGGCGTCAGCTGGCGCGCCAAATAGGACCACTTCTCAACTGTCCACGCTTTCGTGGTGCAGGTCGGGGGGGGGGCAATACTTCTGTCCTTGGAATTGGCCTGGCGATCGCCTCCCTAATTAACAGGACCTGTGACAACGTGCTGACATAGAAATAGCTTGTCTGCTGCGCATATGCGCTAGAAAACCTAAATACGCGCAAGAACGCATAATGTTCTAGATTTTATGTTATTGGGATAGCCATAATAAGGACACTCTGGACTGTATTTTGCCGCAGGCGTCATGCACTGTATATGTACACGTATCTATACATACACGTATAGATACGTGTACAATGCAATGTCATCGGCAAAGCGCAGGTTACTAAGGTACTTTCCATTAATTCTTATCCCTAGCTCTTCCCTTTATATGCCTCTGAAAACCTCCTGTAAGCACGCAGTAAATAGCATTGGTGAGATTGTGTCCCCCTGCCTTACACCTTTCTGTATTGGTATTCTGCTGCTTTCTTTATGAAGCATGATGGTACCAGTTGATGCCCTGTAGATTTCGGCCAGGATGTTTATATATGCTTCGTAGACACCCTAATTCCGTAGTGTCTGCATGACTGCTGATATTTCTACTCAATCAAATGCCTTCTCGTAATCTACGAAGGTTATGTCTAGTGGTAGGTGGTATTCTGAGAATTTCTCTATTACCTGATTGATAGTATGAATGTAGTCGATTGTAAAGCAGCCTGTTCGAAATCCTGCTTCTTTCTTAAGTTAATTGAATCCTAATGTTGCCTTAATTCAGTTAATAATACTTCTGTAAATATCGCTTGTATATGACGGAGGGCAAGCTGATTGGCCTGTAATTCTTCAAGTCCTTGTCATTTCTTTTTTATGTATTAAGGTACTGGTAGCATTCTTCCAAGATTCTGGTACTATTTCCGTCAGTAGACACCTTGTTAACAGGGTGGCTAGTTTTCCCAACACATTATGTCCTCCATCTTTCAGCAGAGTTGATGTCACCTTATCCTAACCAGCAGCTTTTTCACTTTGCATGCCATGTATACACTGATCTAACTATAGTTCCTGCATTCATGTTTGCAGCATTTACGCCAGCGCGAACAGGGGCAGCCTCGTACCACAAATAATCTCGAGTGATCAATTCACTAGTGACGAAGAAATGAAGCCCATTCTTGTTCAGAGCATAGTACACCAATTCAATTTCGCAGAACGCGGGAACTCTGATGAGAGCTGCAGCCAGCCCATGCAACATGGGTTTACTTACGCTGCCCTATGCACCATCCATGCCTGGCGGTTGTCTGTTACGGGAATACTGATGCAATTCACTGGATTTTGACTGCCGGCATGAACTCCTTCGCGTTCACTCGCGTTTATTCATGGTGTGGGATCAAAACGCAACAGGAACTACCAGCTTTTTTTAGGGGCGCAATCACAAAGTCTAGGCGTTTCGCGCAGGGTAATGTATAGGGCGAGCGTGACCTTGCAAGCACCTTAAAGTAAGTGGACGAAATGCATACCCGCGAATATTTCCGCGAGGGAAGAAACGAGGGCTTGTGTTCAGGGCAGAACTTTATCAACCAAGATGTATTGCGGTAAAGTTCTCGTTCCTTGCACTTAGTGCCACTGCCCGAACTTTCCTGAGCGCTGTGCTTCTTAGCAACATGAAATAGTTACTGGGTAGTTCGTGGACTGTGTCAAACAGCACCCTTCTCTCAGCCTCGATAGCCGGGCTAGAGTAAACTATAGCCATGCCAAAACAACGGATATTAACGCCTGATGATTATTTCTTCAAATGCGACACCAGCTCTCAGTGCACACACGATAAGTGGCGAAAAAGCTACAGACCCCGAAGAAACTGTTCCCAGCTGTAATTCTATACTGCATGATAACGACTCGTGTGACGAAAAATGTCTGAAAACCGATCGGAGCATATTGCATGCACGGACACCGTAATTCCTGGCGACATTGGTCCTTACGCGGGCCAAGACACCATGGAGTTGCAGCACGACGAGACTAGACGACGTTTGCTAATGACGCCCTACAAACCAAGCGCTAACTAAAGCTTCCCCTCAGTTAGTAAGTGCCAATTGAAGTTGCAACCACACTGGCAAGAAATATTTTCCTGTGTTTAGAAAAAAATGGCAGCATATCCACGGAGTGAATGATGGATAGTGAAGCGAAGAATCCGTCCGTCCATTGGTTTTTGCTTCCGTCCATGCATGCAGGCGTCTGTGTGGCCGCCCGTACGTCCATTCGACCGTCCGTGCATGCATCTGTTAGTGCGTCCGCACGTTCACCTGTGCGTCCGACCATGCGTCCATCCGTCCGTGCAGCCATCCGTGCGTCCGTCCATGCATCTGTCTGTGTGCCCGTTCGTCCACCTATTCAACTCTCCAAGTACCACCATTTCGCATCTTTTCATCATATATTCCTCATATAGAAGCACCGCCATTCAGCGGACATTCCAAGAACTGAACGAGAGAAGGCGCACGAACACTTTCTTACGGCTTGCGCTTCGTGTCTACTTCCCACCTTTAACCACCTGAAGTTCATGGCTAGTTCACTAGTTAACAGTTAACTGTATTCACGGCATTGCTGCCCAACGCTCGCTAAACTTTTCTAAATCCAAGGAGGCTATGCCCAGCGAGTATAACGTAGCAACCCTTTTTTGTCTTCTGTGCGTTGTTGAGCAATAAAAAATTCGCAGCGTGCGCGTTATCTAAAAGCCAAATTTTCCTTTCTCTCACTTACCCTTAGCAGCCAGTGGTATGTACAATGAGCACTATCTTTTATTGTTCAAAAACGCACAGAAGAAATCTCTGAGCAGCACCACCTTGGAGGTCAAAATGTTATACTTCTTACACACTACTAGAACGGCTACGAGGGACAAACAAGTGCCGCTCTAAAGAACTTCGCCCCTAAAACCCTATTGTAAAAACCAGTTGGTAAAAACGAGGACTACAGGAAGTATTTCCTGTAGTCCTCGTTTACGTTCCAAGAACGACAGCCGAAGCAAGTCAATCTAGCTGAAACGACGACTAGGCTTAGGGCCGTACTTCTTGTGCCACGGTTGCTGTGAAAAAAGTAGATATTCAGTTAGAAAGAGTCTAATAATCGTTACAATGTAGTTTTGATTATAACTGGTCCATTATTGATCATATTTTCACCTTCAATTACACAAATCGCAAGCTAAAAACACCAAGATCGGGCATTGCAGATGATAAATGCTGCCGGGGACATGCGGCTTTCTACGGTACGAGCCGCAACGACTAGAGTGGGTTGTTCTAGATTTTCAGGCTGATACTACTGTCATTTTGTGTTCCGGATTCTCAGTTCTATCGATGCCGTTTATGAAATACATTGACGGAACTCAAACTTCAAAGATAGCGCACCCGCGCCCAGGAGGGCATCTATAGGTGGGCTGGAACCTTCTTTCCTGAAATTCTTGCGTGCCCCCCCCCCCCCTTTGCCTCACCTCCAGGAGCAAGCCTGGGTAAAACAACACGACGGATAAGGTCTCTGCTCTCTGCCCCCCTGCAGGAACGAAGTTGTCGTTTGTCCCTCCCCCCCCCCCCCCCAGCAGAATCCTGGCAGCGCCTCTGACCCGCGCGATCACCATGTGAATGCTTTAGCGTACTCGCATCCATTGCATAAGGAAACTGAAGCTATGTGTAGCACATAGATGGGAATACCATCATATGTGGTAAATTTTACGCTCGACATGTCGCGATTCAATATGAAGTCTTACAGAAAGTGTGCCGATCACGCCTAGTTTCTGCCAATGTGCCGCTAAGATAATCAGTGTGCAGTAGAGACTGTACAGCGTGACCAGTGCCTCCCAGCGCGCTTTAAGACACTGGGCTACGCTGTACAGTGTGACCCAGTGCGTTTCAGCGCACTGGGCGACACTGGCCACGCTGTACAATGTGTCCCAGTGCCTCGCTGCGTGCTGTAGTACACTGGGACACACTGTACAGCGTTTCCAGCGTCATCCAGCACGCTGAAGCGCACTGGGTGATACTAGAAATGCTGTTTTTTTTTCGATAGAGAAGGGTAACAATTCAGAGTACTTGGTACTCTACTATGGGAGAACATAAAGCCGTCCCGTCGGCCTCACAGCTGGCTGCTGATAACAACTCATGGCTCACGCTGCACGCCTTTTCACTCGCCGGGTTTACATTGACATGTATTTTGACCTCCCATGTAGCTCTGTGGGAACCCTGTTTTTAACGAATAATTAGGCAATGAACATTCATGACGCATATATAAGATTGCGGTGCCCTGATGAAAACCCTTTAACACACATGCCTTTTATCTTAAACCCAGCTGATATTTAATGCTTTCTTATGTATAGCCAAACGTAATCTTTAACTGGTGCTCACTGACATAGACAAAATTTTCATTAGAAGTACTGTGTGTGAATCCGTAAAATGCACCAAATCGTACACAAAGCCCTAACGGCTGTGCATGGACACTTCAAGGCGCATATTCAGAAGCACCGGCGATGAACCGAGACACCACCACTGCCGCGTTCTGCCACTAGGCCTCACAAAGGGGTACGGCATGGCTATAAAATCAATGATGGCTGGCGAACACAAAATGCCTGCTACTGTGCAGGTTTCGTTGTCGTTATTTTTCGCACACACAGAAATAGGTGTCCGCTATCGACGCAGTTTAAGGTATACAGAGTGATAGACTTAAACGAACGAGACGATTCTTAGTCCTGTTGCTCGCAGTGCATGAGCGTGCCGTACGCCGTTTTTGTGTGCCTCTGCCCCATTCGGTGCTTGCCTTCGCATTAGTCATTTGACAGCTGCGGTCACATAGCGCAGCCGAGAATATAAACGGTTATTAATTCCAGCAGCTTTTATTATCTGTGAAACACATTCTTTGGTTAATTCGCCTGGTACAGAGCTCGCCACGGCAGCCGTGCGAGCTCGCTACGCCACCGGCTTGACACCGACGGCCAGCGGGGCCTTTTAGCGCTTTGAAGTCGCCGGAGGTCCGGGCGTGCGCGTCGCCGGCGCAGCTCTCAGACCAGCCGCCGGCCAAAGCTCCTTAGGTCGGGCGAAGCGTACTTCACATCGCTTCGACGTTTTAGATGATGAAACTCCAGTAGCAGCCGCTGACGATCGCAACAGCGGTGGTCGGGGCGTGCGCTTCGCCGGCGCAGCTCTCACATCGGCCGCTGGCCAGCTTGCAAGCTCAAGCTTATAGTTAAGATTGCTTTGAAGTTTTACACGCAGAGAAACTTCAAAAACAGCTGCACGATGGCAACACTTCACTTTTGTTACTATTGAAGCCATTCTTCGTCATTATTCCTAACTCGGGCCCCGCCGTGGTCGTCTGGTGGCTAAGGTACTCGGCTGCTCACCCGCAGGTCGTGGGTTCGTATCCCGGCTGTGGCGGCTGTATTTCCGATGGAGATGGAAATGTTGTAGGCCCATGTGCTGAGGTTTGGGTGCCCGTTAAAGAACCCCAAGTAGTAGAAATTTCCGGAGTCTTCCACTGCGGCATCTCTCATAATCATATGGTGGTTTCAATCAATCATATCAATCAATCAATTTTCGCAACTCGGCACTTTGAAGCGAGCCATTCCTTACACTTGGGTGGAGAATCTGGCCGACACCCAGCGCGGTTCAACGGTACGAAATACCTTGAACCTCTCACACTGAACACCAACCAGCCGTTGCAAATCTTCACTGCACTGATAATTTCTTTGTCGACAGATGCTCATTCGGTTACCTACATATGGCCCTAGATTTTCACACCGGCGTGCTAAACGGTGCCCATACCCACACACAAACACACACGCACGCACGTCATGACCGAAAAGGAAGGAAGGAAGCAACTAAAGGAAGAAGGCAGGGAGGTTAACCAGAAAGGCATTTTGTTGGCTACACGGGGGGGATTAGGGAAGGGGACATAAAATTGAGAAAGAGGGAAGAGAAGGAAAAGGAAAAAGGGAGAGACTGAGAGTAATTTCACTGCAGCGTGTAGAACTCCACCGCAAGTCAGAGGCGTTCACACAAACCCGTCTTTCTTAAGAAACACAGGAAGAGTTTTTAACCCAGTGACCTGAAACTCCAGGGGGAGTTTTACAAGATCATGTCGTTCATGAACTCCGTCATCAAGCAAGGGGCGTTCTGCTACGACGTAAGCCGAGTTGATTGATTGATTTGTGGGGTTTAACGTCCCAAAACCACCATATGATTATGAGAGACGCCGTAGTGGAGGGCTCCGGAAATTTCGACCACCTGGGGTTCTTTAACGTGCGCCCAAATCTGAGCACACGGGCCTACAACATTTCCGCCTCCATCGGAAATGCAGCCGCCGCAGCCGGGAATCGAACCCGCGACCTGCGGGTCAGCAGCCGAGTACCTTAGCCACTAGACCACCGCGGCGGGGCACGTAAGCCGAGTTCACTCCACAGCATGAAGTAAATAATTTGGGCAGGCGAGCTTTGGGGGCTCATATGCTGGAAAAATATTCATCTTGGCTAATTTTTGCTTACAGTGTCCCACAAGACC
>NC_134702.1:256812290-256819790 GCF_043290135.1 Rhipicephalus microplus
AAAATGTCGCCATTTTCACAGAAGAAATGACCCGACTATTCCGCCACGCTGACCCAGACATGCCTGAGGAGAAAAAAGTTCGTTTCCTCATGCGAGGGGTCAAACAGGAGCTCTTCGCGGGACTGATGAGAAACCCACCGAAAACCGTCCAAGAATTTGTAGCTGAAGCGACCACTATCGAAAAGACCCTGGACATGCGCACCAGACAGTATAATCGTCGCCTGACTGCAGACTGCGCTGCTGCTCAAGCCAGTGACTCCGGAGACCTGCGTGAAACAATCCGAGCGATCGTTCGTGAAGAGGTGCGCAAGCTGTTGCCTTCGGCGCAGCCTAAAGTGGATTCAATCGCCGACATTATGCGAGAAGACGTTCGGCAATCGCTTCGAATTCCCCACGCACCGCTGCCCGAGCCAGAAGCTATGAGCTACGCCGCTGCACTGCGCCACAACGCTCCTCCCCGTCCACGCCAAAACGCCGCCCCATCGCACTTTCGTCGACAGACGCCACCACCCCCACCGACATCATACCGTTCGCCAGCGGCCCAGTGCAGTGCACTGAGGAAGACTGACGTCTGGCGCACCCCTGACCATCACCCGCTCTGCTACCACTGCGGCGAGGCCAGACACACATACCGCCGTTGCCAGTACCGACAGATGGGACTGCGTGGCTTCGCCGTCAATGCACCGCGTCCACAGCCAGAAGAACAACCACGTGACATCGCCGACTACTTGACAGGAACTCGGTGGACACCACGAAGCCCTTCGCGTTCGCCGTCGCCCAGCCGCCGCACGTCACCGCACCACCGGCAGTACTCTGGCCCAATCCGGGGCCGATCTCCTAGCCCGTATCCGGGAAACTAAGGGCAGCAACCGGTGGAGGTGCGGTTGCTGTGCGACGAACTACCGAAGATCCTCCGACGACGACGACGCCATGACGGAGCTTTCCGAACACAACGCCAAGCAGGCAAAGCCCTGACGGCGAAAGCTCACTTACTGAAGGTGGCCTGACGACGCAACATGGAAGCAGCGCAACAAGCCGACGCTGCCGTGACCCGACGCCACGCCCTAACTGTAATGCGAGATGGCGAACTAGCCACCTCGACGTTCTTATCGACGGCCACAGTGTGACCGCTCTCGTCGATACTGGAGCCGACTATTCTGTCATCAGTGGGTCGTTCGCCGCGAAGTTAAAGAAAGTTAGGACAGCTTGGAAAGGCCCTGAAATCCGCACAGCCAGAGGTCATCTTGTAACGCCTGCAGGATTCTGCACAGCGAGAGTCACTATTAACGGCCGTATTTATCCTACAGACTTCGTAGTCCTACAGCGTTGCTCGAGAGATGTCATCCTTGGCATGGACTTCTTATGCCTCCATGGTGCTGGCATCAACCTAAAAACAAAGTCGATAACGTTATCCACAGAAGAAGCACTACCACCGCGCACGCCGTCAGGACAATATGCCTTGAATGTGCTGGAAGAACAAGCCACCATTCCGCCTCGCTCAAGCGTCATTATTTCAGTCGGCGCTCCTAAATCACCTGACTTGGAAGGCATCGTTGAAGGCAGTCATCATCTGTTGGTCAACCGAAATATTTGCGTCGCAAGAGGAATGGCAGAGCTGCGGGGAGGCAAAGCAACGGTTATGCTCACGAATTTCAGCAATGAGTACAAACATGTGAACAAAGGAACAACGGTCGCATACATCGAAGAAATTGTCAAAGCCACCAGTGCTTTCGCCCTCGCCGATTCTGCGGAACATGCTCAGAGGAACCAAGCCCCTCCCATAGATTTCGACGTCAATCCCAGACTTCCGAACGATAAGCAAGAACATGCGTCTCTCATAATCATATGGTGGTTTTGGGACGTTAAACCCCACATATCAATCGATAAGCAAGAACAGCTCGAGGCCCTGCTCCTGCAATATGAAGATTGCTTTTCGTCGTCATCGAAAATTCGGCAGATCCCAATCACGAAACATCGCATCATAAGCGAAGAAAATGCCAGACTACTCCATCAGAGTCCGTACAGGGTTTCGACGCGAGAACGTGAGGCCATGAAGAGACAAGTTGATAAAATGCTGCAGGATGACATTATCCAGCCGTCCAAGAGTCCATGGGCATCCCCCGTGGTGTTAGTGAAGAAAAAGGATGGGACCCTACGTTTGTGCGTCGATTATCGTCGCCAGAACAAAATGACCAGAAAAGAGTGTACCCTCTCCCCCGAATAGACGACGCACTTGATCGGCTCCATAAGGCCAAGTACTTTTCGTCAATGGACCTCAAGACTTGCTATTGGCAAATCGAAGTCGACGAAAGAGACCGAGAGAAGATGGCGTTTATAACACAGGACGGCCTCTTCGAGTTTAAGGTGATGCCCTTCGGCCTTTGCTCAGCGCCTGCAACTTTTCAACGCGTTATGGATACAGTACTAGCAGGATTGAAGTAGCAGACTTGCCTTTTGTACTTGGACGACGTCGTCGTGTTTTCCTCGAGTTTCGACGAGCATCTTCGGCGCCTTAAAGCTGTACTTCAAGCCATCAAGACTTCCGGACTCACACTGAAGCCAGAAAAGTGCAGATTTGCGTATGAGGAGCTCTTGTTTGTGGGGCACGTTATCAGCAAGTCTGGAGTTTGTCCCGATCCACGGAAAACAGCCGCCATCGCCGACTTCCCGCCGCCCACTGACAAGAAAGCCGTGCGCCGATTTCTGGGCCTGTGCGCCTATTATAGGCGGTTCGTGAAAAACTTTGCCCGCATCGCCGATCCTCTCACTAACCTTACCAAGGCCGACGTGGAATTCAAGTGGGAAACGCCACAGGAACACGCTTTCTAGGAGCCTAAACATCGCCTCCAGACACCTCCGTTACTTGCCCATTTCGAGGAATTCGCCGAGACAGAAATACATACTGACGCAAGCAGCGTAGTTCTTGGCGCCGTTCTTGTGCAGAGGGCTGACGGACTTGAAAGGGTTATTAGTTACGCCAGCCGATCGCTATCCAAAGCAGAAGCAAATTATTCCACAACAGAAAAGGAGTGCCTCGCCATCATCTGGGCTACGTCGAAATTTCGCCCCTACCTCTACGGCAGGCCCTTCAAATTTGTGAGCGACCACCACGCCTTGTGTTGGCTAGCCACCTTGAAGGACCCTTCAGGTCGCCTCGCACGATGGAGCCTGAGACTTCAAGAATATGACATTACTGTCATTTACAAGTCCGGGCAAATGCACTCCAACGCAGCCTGTCTCACTTATGCGCCTGTCGACCAACCGCTAGCCGATGACCCGCATGACGACTACTTCTTGGGAACGATAACTACCGACGACTTCGCTGAACGACAGCGGGCCGACCCGGAACTGAAGGCCCTAATACCTCGAAGGCAGGACCACCGAAGTCCCGAAGGTATTCAAGCGCGCACTTGCGTGGTTCTTTCTACAAAACGGTCTTCTAAAAAAGAAAAACTTTTCGCCGCTTCGAGCTAAGTACCTCCTTCAGCTCTGCCACCAGAACTACAGCAGGCCCTGCACGACGATCCGACGGCAGGGCACCTTGGTGTTTCTCGAACGCTCGCGAGGATACAACAACGGTACTACTGGCCACGCCTTACCACCTACGTCACTCGTTATGTGAGGACATGCCGGGACTGTCAGCGACGCAAGACACCGCCGACAAGGCCAGCGGGACTTCTGCAGACAATTGATCCACCTTGCCGACCTTTCCAGCAAATTGGTATGGATCTACTGGGGCCGTTCCCGACGTCGACTTTCGAAAACAAGTGGATCGTGGTAGCTACCGACTACCTCACCCGCTACGCCGAGACAGAAGCCCTGCCAAAAGGCAGTGCATCCGAGGTAGCTAAGTTCTTCGTCGAAAATGTTGTCCTACGTCACGGCGCCCCGGAGGTCCTTATCACCGACAAAGGAATGGCATTCAGTGCCAACTTTTCATCATGGTCCCAGTGGTTTAGGGCGGCCACACGGTCGTATGTTTCTAGCCAGGAGTCCGGGTCTTCGAACGATGACCCATGAAAAATTGGTGGTTCTCTGGGTTGATGCATGACCATCGTGGGCTGGGACGCTGCGGTTGTCATTGTCGCTGCAGTCGCGGTCATGGCCTTGGTCTTCCGCGCCTTGTCTTGTAGAAGCCCGTACTCCGGTGGTAGCCCTTGCTGTCGTCGGCTTGTTCGCTGCTCCTGGTAGGCGTCGGTGTCTTCTCCGCGACGTGGGCTGGGTTCACGGCTGGACGGGGGCGTCCGGTACATGAACGGAGCAGCACCTCCACCAGATGTCACGGGGTCGTGACGTGGCCGAAGACATGTTGGGATTTAACAGTTTATTTGGGCGAGCCTGTGCCCGGTAAACGGAAAGTCCAATTACAGCAGCAGTCTCGCTTAGATAACAGTCTCGGACTGATAGCGGCGAACGGAGCGTCGGCCTTCGATCAAAAACTGACAAGCGGTGAAGCGCGTCGGCATTTATACTCTTGCCGTCGAATGTTCTAGCGTTATCGCTGGCGGTGGCGTAGGTTCCAGAACAGTCTGTACCGTTCGCACAGTGGCCGTGATCTTATCTAAACGATCTACTACAGTCCAGAACCTTCTCGAAAACTGCAGGCGCGGTTTCCGCTGAGAATCGTGTGGTGTTTTGGGACGATAACAAAAACTTGGGAAATGGAACGTGGCAATACATATGTATGTGTATATATATATATATATATATATATATATATATATATATATATATATATATATATATATATATATATACAAATATTCGCGCATGGTCTTGCATGGGCAGAATACTAAACAAACTAAAGAAACCATTGTGTAGACACGAGACATTTTGCCGTAACAACGTTAGTGACAATAATCTAAAAAAATATATTTTGTTATCAAGGAAGGCAATTGACGGTTAACGGACGCATTTTTTCCCGCCCTTTGAATTCTGTAGTCTTCAAATATTTCTCTTCTCAGCTCAAAGTGTTGTTTGTCTGGTTATGTCTGCGCGAGTGTAACTGCTTGTTCACTTCCCTGAAACGACGTACGAAAGCGTTTTTGCTCAGCTGCTAATGCATTGTGATAAAATTGACCAGTGCAAGTTTCCAGTAATCTGGTTATTGTCGTGACAACCTCAATTCACCAGAATAATTTTAGAATGGGTGGCACTTTCTCCTTGAAGCGCATATTATAAAATCCTCTTGGCACCCTGCTAAACATGATGACTATTAAATGATGTGTTAATGCAGTGTTTTTGTGACTCGGCTGTAAAGGAAAAAACGAGCCTCTATAGGGCCATGAACTTGCGTGCTATTGGTAGGTGTACAATTACGGCGGCACGGATGTTTAACGAATATACGAAGATTGTTACTTCTGTTTATCTGGCCGCAGTACCACTACTAAGAACTATTACTGTCACACAAACTGTTACACTTCGGTACTTGAAGTGTACTTAAAACGGAGTTCCCGTGCGCAACCGTATTCTTACATTTAGGAATGCTTTAAACATCCCAGACGTTCAAAATAATTTAGACAGCGTGCCTTAAATTTATGCTTGCATAATTTAAAAATCCGCTTCCTCCGCTCTGAAAAACGGAGGAAGTGTCAAAGCATTGAAGAGGAAACTTGGGATAGGCAAAAGTCGGATGTATGCACTAAGGGACAAAGAAGGCAAAATAACTACCAATATGGATAGGATAGTTAAAATAGCGGAGGAGTTTTACAGAGATCTGTACAGTAGCCGAGACAACCACGACCTTAATACTATAAGAACTAGCAGTAACCCAGATTACACCCCACCAGTAATGATATAAGAAGTCAGAAAAGCTTTGGAGAGCATGCAAAGGGGCAAAGCTGCTGGTGAGTATCAGGTAACATCAGATTTGCTGAAAGATGGAGGACAGATTGTGGTAGAAAAATTAGCCACCCTGTTTACGAGGTGTCTCCTGACGGGAAGAGTACCAGAGTCTTGGAAGAACGCTAACATCATCTTAATACATAAGAAAGGAGATGACAAGGACTTGAAGAATTACAGGCCGATCAGCTTGCTCTCTGTAGTATACAAGCTATTTACAAAGGTAATTGCTAACAGAGTAAAGAAAACATTAGAATTCAATCAACCAAAGGAACAAGCAGGATTTCGAACAGGCTACTCAACAATTGACCACATTCATACTATCAATCAGGTAATAGAGAAATGCTCAGAGTATAATCAACCACTATACATAGCCTTCATAGATTACGAGAAGGCGTTTGATTCAGTAGAAATATCAGCCGTCATGCAAACACTGCGGAATCAGGGCGTAGATGAAGTGTATATAAACATTCTGGAAGAAATCTACAGGGGATCAACTGCTACCATAGTGCTTCATAAAGAAAGCAACAGAATACCAATCAAGAAGGGTGTACGGCAGGGGGACACAATTTCCCCAATGCTATTTACCGCGTGCTTACACGAGGTTTTCAGAAGCCTAGAATGGGAGCAGTTAGGGATAAGAGTCAATGGAGAATACCTTAGTAACCTGCGCTTCGCCGATGACATTACATTGCTGAGTAACTCGGGGGACGAATTGCAACTCATGATTACGGAGTTAGACAAGGAGAGCAGAAAGGTGGGCCTTAAAATTAATCTGCAGAAAACGAAAGTAATGTACAACAACCTCGGCAAGGAGCAGCGCTTCGAGATAGGTAATAGTGCACTTGAAGTTGTAAAAGACTATGTCTACTTAGGGCAGGTAATAACCGCAGAGCCGAACCACGAGATTGATGTAACTAGAAGAATAAGAATGGGGTGGAGCACATTCGGCAAGCACTCTCAAATTATGACAGGTAGATTGCCACTATCCCTCAAGAGAAAGGTATATAACAGCTGTATCTTGCCGGTACTTAGCTACGGAGCAGAAACCTGGAGACTTACAAAGAGGGTTCAGCTTAAATTGAGGACGACGCAGCGAGCAATGGAAAGAAAAATGGTAGGTGTAACCTTAAGAGACAAGAAGAGAGCAGAGTGGATTAGGGAACAAACGGGGGTTAAGGATATCATAGCTGAAATCAAGATGAAGAAATGGACATGGGCCGGGCATGTAGCGCGTAGATAGGATAACCGCTGGTCGTTAAGGGTAACTAACTGGAATCCCGGAGAAGGCAAGCGGGTTAGGGGGAGACAGAAGGTTAGGTGGGCAGATGAGATTAAGAAGTTTGCGGGTATAAATTGGCAGCAGCAAGCACAGGACCGGTTTAACTGGCGGAACATGGGAGAGGCCTTTGTCCTGCAGTGGACGTAGTCAGGCTGATGATGATGATGATGATGAATTTCACAAAAAATCTCATCTTTACATTGTCTAGGGCGTTGCAGTGGCACTTAGTATTGACCGACGAAAAACAGCGGCCATTTTCATTTGAACAAAAAAAAACAATGAGTGCTTCCAATTAAAATAACTAGACCTTTGTTCTAGCACTGTCAAGTGCATAATCCACCGGTGAAAGCTTTTATGCTGAACTCTTACAAGGGATT